>NW_019387725.1:0-9456 GCF_000671375.1 Centruroides sculpturatus | reverse complement strand
TTGTATAATTTGAAAGCCGGGTAAAAAACCAGTTTTTGAGCCTACACTTAAAACAAAAATTAATTAATTATTTGATTAAAAACATCAATATTTTGTCACAAAATCATCTCTGGCATAAAATGGGATTATTATTAAATAATAAGTTTCATAAAACTAACTATAAAAACAAAAACAATCCCCCTATGCCTAAAAAGCATCCAACAACAGAAAAATATCTGGCAACATTGGTGATGAGTGCAACATTCATGTGTGCCCCCTCCCAAGATAAAACAAACTTAGTTCAGTTTTCCGATTAGTTGAAGTTTGTGTTAGTGTTGTTGTAATAGTTCTTTTCTTAGCAAAAACAGAAACCATGCAAGTAAATTTATCAGTGTTTATTCTACTAATATTTTTAATTTCATTAAAAATACAGTCAAACTTCCATATTACAAACTTCTATATAGCAAATGTTTTCATACACTGCCCTTTCAGCCAAAAATATATGTAAAATCTCTTCTGTATAACAAAGTTAAATTTCTATATAATGAATTTGTTTTTAACCCTTAACTGGTTTCGTAAATTTTACAATCATAACTGGTATCATGGGGGCTGCGCAGCCCCCAAGCAAAATTTGCCTTTAGAGAGCAAGTTTAACAATGTGACAGTTTAAAAGAGCATAAATGCTAAATGGAACCCTTCTTTAGTATAATCAACTTTTATTTATTTATATAATTTTCTTTACTTAATTATTACAAGAAATCACAAAATTGTTACAACTTTTGGTGTATGCTTTTTTTAACAATACAAAAATCTACCCTATTGTAAGTTTTTACCAAAGATATTTTGTTTTCTTATTCTTAAGAAACTAATCTTATAAAAAAGTATCTCTTATAGCCTCTAACTATCATTTGTTAAAAAACCACAGATAATATAATCACTTCTATTTTTAACACTCAGGATCATTTTAACGCAATTACGTAGTTCAGTCTTGACAGTTATCACATAGTATTTTTGTAGTACTATGCACTTTGCAAATAAATTTCAAACAACTGTTGCACTTAGTAGCATATTTACCATCTTTTTTTCCAGCACAAAATGACAACATACTCTTTTCAGGANTCTTTGGTAGTCATTTTGAATTTTTGATGAAAGATTGAGATATCTTTGCTAAATAATTGTAAAAATAAAAAAAATATAAAAACACATTTCCACAAAAAACCAACGTAACTGGTATCGTGGGGGCTGCGCGGCCCCCAGAAGGTACGTAGCTCCATCCTTGTAAGTGCTACAGGGCCGAACATTTGGCACTAGCTAAGAGTCACGACGTAATGAGATTACATAAAATGGCAGCTGCGCACGATATTTAGATTTTTAGAAAATTGTAAAAATATGACACGTGGGGGCCGCGCGGCCCCCATAAAACCAGTTAAGGGTTAATTTGTAAGGACTATCGATCATTAAAAGTTGATTATGATTACTTCATCTGAGTTAAATTCAAATTTAGATTCGATCTCGAAAACTGTAGCCCAGATATGAGAAATACTTAATGGTTTCCACTTCATATTTCTGTTTCCATTTCTTAAAATCAGCAAATGAATTAAATGTCTGATTATTATTAGATATAGTAATGTCATGTATCTTGCCTAAATGTGACAATATTTCTTCTTTTTTCTGATATTCATATAAACACAAACTACATTTAAATAATTTTATAACTTCACCATTCCTGTTATAGTCTTTCTTTTATGCTTCTTTTTCATATGTCTGCTTAAACTTTTCTTATTCTTGTACTTTAAATTGCATATACTGCATTCCATTTTCAATAAAGACAAATCAGTTGCTGCAATTGGTGCTGTTTGCCATAGCAGCATGGCAGCGATGAAGTTTTGGTGTTAAAACATATACATTCCATTTAAAATTACTTATTTACAGTTAAAATTTAAATACTATGTTAAAATACTATTATAGTTTAAAATACAGTATATTCACAATTAAAAGTACTATTACAGTTAAGGTTTCTTGACTTAACCTCGAACATCTTCTAGCACATACTCTTGACATCTGTCTTGATGTTTTTAAACTATAATGGTATTTTAACAGTAAAACAATTTTAACTGTAAATAAGTAATTTTAAACGGAATGTATACATGTTAACACCACCTACAAAAAATCCCTAAAGTCACACCGACAGATGAGGGGCTTATGCCCAAAACGCGTATTGGCCTATAGGATATTCCAAATAAAGATGATGTAGAAATGCCCTGTGTCTATCTATGCACCTAGTCGTGACGATAAAAACAGATAAAAGAAAATACAGTTTCAGAATACACAAAAAAATTTATGTTAAAATAATACTTTATTTACCAAAAAGTGTTATTTCTATATAATAAATTTTTTCAGGATTTAGTGATTTCATTATATAGAAGTTTGATTGTATTTAAACTATTTTAATTAATTTTTTAGATCAAAATGAGTTCTTCAAGTAAGTCAGAAGTTTGGAATAATTTCAAATAGGTTGGAAAAGACAAGGCATGCTGTAATTATTGTTGTAAAATGTTGTACAGCTGCAGAGGATCATCTACGAGCAACCTCCATAATCATCTGAAAGCAGTCCATAAAATAATAATCGACAAGAAACTAAAACCAATCAATACACAAGAAATATCTAATCCCAGTCCATCTTCTTCCTGTCCACAAATACAAATCAACATTTTTAATTTTATGAAAAGGGGTAATTTAGAAGAAATTGTTTCAAAACTTGCTGCTATTGATGGATTGTCCATTAATAGCATTACAACAAGCTCATTCATACAAAACTATTTGCAACAATGGGGATATTTCTCACCACAAAACAACTTTTGAGTAATGGAACTTATTCATACATTTTATGAAACTGCCAAATTTGAAACCATAAAATAATTGGTTTGTATGAAGAAGGATGGGAGAAAATTTTCTATAACTTTAGATGAATGGACTAGCAAGAGAAATTGCAGCTATTTGAATATCAACATACACCATTTTGAAAAAGATTTTAATTTAGGATTAGTTTTCATAGCTAGTTCATGTAATGCTAAGACAACATTAAAACTGGTTTTTGAGAGGCTACAAATTTTTAAATTAGATCTAGCAACTGATATAGTTGCAGTGACAAATGATGGTGCGACAATGCTGCTGTTATGAAAAAATTCGAACAAATATCACTTTTAATTTATCAACTATGCTTCACATGCATAAATTTAGCAGTTACTGATGAAACTGATGTAAATATTACAAGTGAGGAATCGGAAAATGAGTCTGAGGATTCCGAGAATGACTATGACGTATTACATTCTCTTGATCTGCATGATTGTAGATTATCTGAGTTATCAGATAAATATAAACAAGCAATTTTCCAAATCAGAAAAATTTGCAAATTTTTTAGAAAATCTCCCATAAGATAATTAATGTGCTTTCTCACCACACCGGGTTGTATATACTTCAAACCAACAACTACCTACAATTAACCATTAACCGGTGCGAAATTCTTTAAAATCGGCAAACGTTTTCGATTCCCCTCCTGGGATCTTCTTCGGGCTTACTTCTTTATAGCTTTCGTTATAACCGGATTCTTTAATTCGAATGTTTTTGAAAAATACGTAACGTGCCATTTTTCGAAAAAATTTCCGAAAACGGAAGGAATCCACGTGTTATTTCAAATGTAATTTTCTACCAATGGGGAATCGTTGCGTGCATTACGTGCAAAGCGTTGCGTGCATTGCCATGCTGGCAACGCTTTGCACGTAATGCACGCAACGAAAAATGGCACGTTACGTATTTTTCGAAAACATTCGAATTAAAGAATCCGGTTATAACGAAAGCTAACGTTTTCGATTCCCCTCCTGGGAATCGAAAACGTTCGCCGATTTTAAAGAATTTCGCACCGGTTAATGGTTAATTGTAGGTAGTTGTTGGTTTGAAGTATATGTCTCCCATAAGAAACAGCATTCTCCAGAAATACATAAAACAGAAAAACAGGAAGGAATTAAGTCTGATTCTTAACTGCCAAATGAGATGGAATAGTTTAGAGGCCATGATAAAAAGATTTGTACACTTAAAATAATGTGTTTCTTTACCTTTGAATGACATTGGTGCTTCTCACATGTGGAATGAAGCAGAATATTGTATAATTGTAGTGCTCCTTAAAGTTTTAGGACCAATATGTCTATCAGCTGGATGACAAGATGCAAATTTATTAACAAATGAAGGTATATTTGAATTTCTGTTATGTGAATTGAAAAATTTGAAAACTAAAATTTGTTTCAAGTTGTTACACACTGTAGAGAGAGAAATTCGAGAGAGAAGACAAATGGGATTAGTAACATTTCTCCTTTATTTACAAAATCCACAGAGCGTTTGCACAAAGTCATCTAGTGTATTTCTTCCACTAGCTGCAAAATCTGATATCATTAAATTATCTGGACAAATATTATTCAGATTATATCCAAATTGTGTATCCAGTATGTGTATTATAATAAAAAAATAATAATAATAATATCCAAATTATTCCACAGAAGATGACTGCAATGATGAAAAAAGTGGTAAAGAAAATCAAGCCAAAGCTTTAAAAAAATGCTATGGAAAAATTGATACATAAATATCTTCAAGAACATGAAATAGTGACTTTGTTCAGCCCTAAAACACTAAAAAAGGAGTTTTTAGTATTAGAGAGTACAAACAGAAGAACAAAAAATTTTAATTTATTATTTAATGCTTTAAAGACGATTAAATCCAGCTCAGTAGCAAATGAGTTTTTTTTTTTTCTATTTCTGGCAATTTTGTCTGCAAAATAAGGACACAGCTGAACAATAGATCTATAAACATTCTTTGCTTTCTAAAATCATATTTTCTTAGGAAAAATAAGAAATAAAATATTTTGTAGGCATTCGTTGTTATTCATTTCCTTTATGGTTTTCTATGGAGTAAATTTTATAGTTTAATGTGATAATCTATCATTTTCTTTCTTGTTTTGTTTTGTGTAAACAATAATCGATTTTATTTTCTTATATTTCTGAAATTTATAAATATTAAATAAATTTAAAAGTTTTAAAAAAGTTGTAAATATCCCTTATCTCCATTTTATTTGGGGAGGGGGATTGATATTCAAACGCTGGTTAGAACAGGTTTCGTACAAAATGTAAGATTCAAAAACCAATTTTTTAAAAAGTTGGTTTTTGTATAAACCCTAGTAGAGAGTAGGCTATGTCACACTCAATAAATGAGGTAATGTCTGTTGTGGCAAACTCTTTTCTCTCTGCCTATACAAAACAAGAGTTTGTTCTCAGTCAGTAATAACTGTCTCCATTTTAGAGAAGATAGGCTTTTGTGTAGCATTTGTGGTATAACACCAGTGGAAGAAGACCACATACACAATAAATATCCTATCCATCCTCCATAAATGCCTTATTTCTTGGGCAAGTGGAGCCTACTTTTTTATTTTTTCAGTGTTTGCATTTTTCATGTTATGAGTGTTTGAAATGGAGATGTTTAGTATATAAGCAATCTTCCTGCATTTGTCAATGAAAGTTATGTCTGATGAATTGTTTTATCTGTGACTGTTTTATCTGTGGCTAAGACTCTGTCTTAGTTTATCTTCTATGTGTCCTTTTCTACTACTGCCTGCAAAGTATATTTGTAGTATAGTATCTGGATTTTAATAATATGTGTTTGTGTGCAAGCTCTTGGTGTATTATATTCGCTATTTGATTATATCTATGTAAATTGTTTGTGCTAAGAGCTTGCAACCAGAAGTTATATGTTACAGAGTTTCTGGTATGATGTGACATTTTCTGCAAGCCATTTGTGAGTGTTGTATCTTTGAGTATATGTTTTCTGTAGTTTTTAATATTTACGACCCAATCCTGTGTGGCAACCATGAACTCTTGTCTCCAAAGAGGCATCCCTGAGCTAACCACCTGTTTGATGCAATTTTATCAATGAAATCCTGAGCCAGATCTTAGGGATGCCTGCCATGAAGTGCCTTTTGAGCCCACGATTGCTTAATGGCGTCTATACTTTTTATATGTTGTGTTGTGTCCATATGATGTGAATGTAAATTTAATTTTGTGTTATTTGTGTCTGCTAGGGTTACTACTTTAGGTAACTATGTAGAAATACTCTTGCATTGTCTGTGTTTGTTTGTAGCAAAGGTTTACTATGTCAATCAGGCTCTGTTTGCCATCTTTATATGGAAGAAATAATCTTTCTATGGTGAATTTAGGATGTTATTTATGTTTGGTAAGTGTTGTTCTTGTTTTCCTTTACAGTTGTTCAAGATCTGTGTGAGACCAATGTATAACTCCAAAAGAATAAGTGAGAATTGAGACAACATATGTGTTTATTGCTTAATAACTGTGTTCTGAAAATAGTGTTTAACCTACTTTGGCAATCTTTAATTAATATTTGCTTTATTTGTGTATTTTCAATTTGGCCTTTTAAAGTCCTAAATACTTGTAGAACTCAGCCTCTTCTGTGGATTCAATCACATCTCCATTTCCCAGTACAAAATTTCCTTTCTTTCAAAACTCCTTTTTCTGTGTGAAGTGTTTTGCATTTAGGTCAAAGTCTATTTGTACGCCCTTGGTGTATGAATGAGTGATCTGTAGAAATTGATGTTGTTTTTGTATGTATACATATAGTTTTATGTCATCCATGTACTGTGTATGAGATATGACAATGTAAACAGTGCTGCTTTTTCATGTCTGATATTGTAACCATGTTGTGTGTTGTTTAACATCTTAGATAATGGGTTCAGGGCTAAACAGAGCCAGACAGAACTCAAGGAATCTCCTTGAAAAATTCCTCACCTAATAAATATTTGGTTTGTTTGTATGCAAGTGTTATGAATACTAAGACAACACGTTCTCCAGTGCTGCATAGTGTTTTGGAAGAATGCAATAACTGATGAATGTATTTTGAACAGAAAAGACATCCCAACAAAGAACGACTCCTGGGGGTGTACACCATCCCAATTATGGACCATAGATAGGACAGATGCCTGGTCTATGTAGGATCCACCAAGCGCTCCCTGAAAGTGAGAATGAAAAAACAGCAGATATTCTACATTCACGCAGCAGATATTCTACATGCATGGCCCACCACCGCTCTTACTATCTATGCCTCAGATCCAGAAGTAGAACCATTGTTCTATCAAGCCAAAGTGATGTGCATTGCACAATATGTACACAATCTTAGATGACTAGCTCTTTACATCTGTATGGCTACACTTAAAGATGATAACTGCATTAACCATAAAGATGAAATCACCCTGTCAACTGCATGGCAGGTGCTCATAGATAAGAACTTATAATAATCTTCAGCCGTTAAAAGGGCGCATGCCTGAATGACGTTATCAATATCCACATCCACGTGATAGAATTCTGAATGGTTGAAAAATAAATTACACCAATATAAATCCAGCAAAATTTAATAAAATAAAAATGTTTTCAATCGTTTTTCAACGATCATCCTCAGTTACCAAAAATAGAACAGTAAATATAGAACATAAAATGCATTCGAAATAAATATAAAAATAAAAATTAACGAAAAATGCCCTAGCGGACAAACTGCAATGGGATCAAGCATCAATTAAAAAACGATGACTAATAGGCAAACAATCAAACATCTGGAGAGGTTGGAAATCCATAAAGCGCACATGAAAACCAGTTGTATAAACCATAGAGATGCCAACTCATTGTCCACTACATGGAGATCCTTTTACAATTATTAATTTTTCACTATTTATTTAGTTTATTTGTTAATTTTTCATTAGTTCGTCCGCTAGGGCGTTTTCCATTCATTTTTATTTTTATATTTATTTCAAACGCATTTTATGTTCTATATTTACTGTTCTATTTTTTGGTAACTGAGGATGATCGTTGGAAAACGATTGAAAACGTTTTTATTTTATTAAATTTTACTGGATTTATATCGGTGTAATTTATTTTTCAACTTATTCTACCTCCAGTACGTTTTGGTTATATATTCTGAATGGTGTTCCAATTTGACTTTGATTTGAATCGCATTAGTTTAAGTCATTAGTTACCCGAAGAAGAACTTACAAGTTCAAAAACATTCGTAACACTCTGTTTTTTCCAAGAAGCACACTGGTAGGTGTGTTTCTCGGAAAAAACAAGGAGCCTGTTTCCGAGAAGCACACCTACCAGTGTGCTTCTCGGAAACAGGCTCCCTGGTATGTTTGTTGTTTATGAAAATTCCAGTAACTAGTAAAAAATTTGTTAAATCTGACCCTACTCAGGATATGACACTTGATCTGTCCTCTATCTCCCCAACAGTGGGAAATGGGTGGAAAGATAAGTTCAATAACCTTTCAGTAGTTGGTTAGTCAGGTATGGTGCTATCCCTATGTAGTGGAGAATAAACGTGGGAAATTTTTAAAGTATTTTCCCACATGTTTTTTCTCATTACTGTTTCAGAAAAGATTTTGTAAACAGTTATGTCTAGTAAAGAAAAGTCTTTTTTTTATTGTTACATAATTCCTTTTTAATGTGAATTTTTTTTCGCAGTAGTTTTTGGCTAGTTTTTGGCGATATCCATAAAAGAATTTTGCGGATATATCCATCATTCACCAGTGCCACACGATTGCCCTTGACAGATATATCCGTCGGTCAGTGCTGAGTGGATAACAACGTTTTCCTGTGTCATGTTAACATAACAGCCAAAAAAGTAAAAGGACATTTTCTTTTTAATGATTATTCTGTTAACTGTTCGATGTTAATAAAAGTACAAAGTAACAAATCCCAAAATATTGTTACAATTACTATTGTTTCTTTCAAACTTTTTGAAAACAGCCCAAAAACCCCAGTCTGAAGGAACGTTCACAAAGACATATCCCTTAATTCAGAAAGTGTTAAAATATTTAAAAACTTCAAATTTATCAGAAGTTTCTTTGACTTCTTTAAAAACAAATTATTTTCTTTTGACAATTAAGTGTGTGTAATTATTAAAGTTTCAATAATCAATCCATCAATCAAACTTTATTGATTTAAGCAGAAGTTTTTCACAACAGGGGAGAACAATAAAAAGTTTTGACAAAAAAAACATATTATATTAGTAAAATTTATCTCAAATAAGTTAGTGACTAATAAAAAAAAACCCAGCAAATAACTGTTTAGAAGAATAATTTTCAACTTTTTTGTCACCAGGGGAAACAAATACCCAAAATCCAATCATTAAAATGAACCAAGGTTAAGTTTTAACAATAATAATAATAATAATAACAAAACTGCATCAAACAGCTGGTTAGATCGAGGATGCCTATTTTGGGAGACAGAAGGATTCATGACTGCCATACAGGATCAGGTCATAAATACAGAAAACACATACTCAAAGATACAACACTCACAAATGACACATGCAGAAAATGTCACATCATGCCAGAAACTATACAACACATCACTTCTGGGTGCAAGCTCTTGGCAC
>NW_019387724.1:7941-9353 GCF_000671375.1 Centruroides sculpturatus | reverse complement strand
CTTAAAAATTTCGAAATTGATGGTTTATCATTGACAAACTATCGGAAAAACAAAATAGTTGAATGAAGCCGCTACTAGTTATAATTAACAAGAAAAAGAAACACGATTCTTTGCATTTCCGATGATCCTAGCACTTATTTAACTTAGATTTTGATAAATTTGAGTAAAATATGTATTGAATTTTAATAAATCTGAGTAAATAAAATTAAAAGTAAAATACGTAAATATGTCAGTTAAAATTTTCGTTAAAAAACAACAACAATAATAATAATACCATACTCATAGTAGTGAATCCGAGAAAATTTTATTTTTAATTGTTTTAAGTAATCTTTCATTCATAGAATCCATACTGAAATATGAAAAAAAAATTACTATGCAAATAAGAAATATAAATAGCTTTAAATATTCTTGTTAATTATTCAATACCCTTTAAAATCGATATTGTTTACGTTATACAGGTTTTGCCAGTTCTAAACACTAAAATCCTATTAAAGTTCAATCGCTTTGAATTATTTGATAATTAACTTTTCAAAGTGATAGATAATAAATTATACGCTGTTCTGACAGAAGTGTTCACTATAGATTTACAATCATGATATAAGTCTGTTTTTCGATTAAAAGATATACGTAAAGTTTCCAGATACAGCGATAAAAATTATACATGATTTATTTAAAATATCGAAAATATATGACATAATTTTATAAGTTTTATACGTATAATATAAATTTTTATTTAGTTAACATCACGATAATTTAAGTAAATTTATAAAACTAAATAATAAAAATGTACAGAAAAATGTACAGTACATACATAGGCTAGTATAAAAATATTGCCATTAATATATTATGCGTAATTAATTAATACTTTAAAAAATATTTTCAGTTTCGTAAGTATTAGATATGAAAAAATTAATCATAGGTTTATAAGCTTCCTCATAAGATGGTAATAATTTGGTAACCCATATTACAGAGTTAAATTGGATTACTAAACGAATTATTATTGCATAAGTTGTAATACATTGCATTAAAAACATCGATTCTAGGCACCTGTTTTGTTTATGTAACACTTAATGTCTCTTTCAAGGTTAAATAGCCTACAAAGATGTAAACAGTCATAACGAAAGATGTCTGTTATTCATATTGAATAATTTACAAAATATATCAAGAATAAACTCTTAACAAAGAATTAGGCTAAATATATACTGATTTTCGTGTTACTATATTAATTTATTTGTTATATTATAAATTAAATAGTAAATATTTATGAAATAATCTTCCATAATTGTAAGCTTAGTTTTGCATTTTATAATTTTCTATGTCTATTAACTTATATAGGCCTAAATTTTTAATAATGTAAACTATTGTATCTAAATATTTTCATATTAAGTTATATATATATATATATATATTGT
>NW_019387724.1:0-7381 GCF_000671375.1 Centruroides sculpturatus | reverse complement strand
TATATTAATAAATAATAATAAAATAAATTATGTTTCAAAACACAATATTTATTTAGTCACAATACATTTAATACTAAAAAATTTTAGTTGATTTGGCAATTTTTGTTAAAAAATTGGATTTTTATATAGGCCTATTAATATGCTATAAATTAAATGTTATTTTATATATTTTTTTCTATATATTTATGAGTAATTAAAGACAAATTGCGAATGGTAAAAACGAAAAAAATTATTACGGTAATTAGGTTAAAGTTTCTAAAAACAATATTTATATATATGAAAGCTTAAATTTCCATTTATATTAGCATGTAAATATTTAAATAAATATATAAACAAATAAGAACAAACAGAAATAATATATTTGAAATGTATTAATAAAAAATAATAATAAATTTACATCACAAATCAGTAAACAATGTAGGAAAGTAGTAAAATTTAATTCATTTGTTTAAGTATCTTAAATTTATGTATCTTAATCGCTCCTTAAAAGTCAAGTTTAAGTTTCAGATTATGTATTTGTAGCAATATTCCTATGACGTTTTAACAAATAGAATTTCTATAGATGTAGAATTTTCTAAAGAGAAATAGCTTAACATTAAGATTATATGAAAATAAATGAGTCAAGCAGTTTAGAATTATATTAAAATTATATTTTTTAAATAAAATATATTATTTAAAGTATCTTAAAATTATTATAAAGTATGCACGATCTATTTAAAATTAACTAGTACAGTACATAATTATCTTAAGATTTTTATATAATAAAGGAAAATCTCAAGTGTCTTTAAATGATTTAAAGTTGTAATTAATCCAATATTAAAGGAATGTTTAAAGTTAAATTTCTATAGAATCGTTATGTCTTCGTATTTTAATTTAGAAAATTATCACATCAAATGCGATACTTGGTAGACAGTTGTCTTATTTACTGTAAAGCAAGTAATGCAGGTATAGTGATTTCTTCACATCCCACCTGTCTTTTGTTAGACGCAGCTTTCACCCATCTTCTCATCCCGTGTCACCTGTCAGAAGCAACTATCCCTCTAAATGTTTTGTTCTGCCTTCAGGCAACTGATGTCCATCTAATCGGGTACTAATAGTCAGGGTATCAAGGTCATGATACAAAGGTCGTGTCCTGAAATTGGGCTCGGAGATTCCGTTTAATAAACACAAATTGTTACTTCTGAAAATATTACAGCATATTTTAATAATAATTAAGATTTGTTCTCTAATTATTTTATTAATTTATAATATAATTTGTAAATAATATTTTTTGAATAATTAAGCTTTTATTTAATTAAGTTTTTTTAAAAATATATTTTAAACTATGTCAGTCCATTTTTTAATAAGTTAAAATATTAAAATTTTAATAATTTCGTGAAATTTCCTTTTATTATCTTCTAAACATAATTAATTAATTAATTTAATTGTTTTAAAAAGAAATTGTGTATTGATTCGTTATAATTACAATTAAGATAATTATTTAATTTACTATTAAAAACTATTGTTTAAGTGTTCAAAAGCACATATTTCTACTTGTATTTTGTTCCGTACTTCTCTTGTAGTAACTGCAAAATAATCATAAATTGATTTATTATAAGTGAAGTAAAGACACAATCAGTTCTTTGAAGCTATCTAGAAGGAACGAGTAATAAATATTCAAGAGCAAGTTAAATAAAATTTAAATACATTGTGATTTTCAAGAAATTTTTGTTTCTTACTAATCCATTTAACCTTATAAAAATATAAATCTTAAATAATAATATACGCTTGTTTAAAAAAAAAAGGTCCAAATTTTTAAGTTTTTGATGACACATCTGTCAATGTAAAAGAAGCTTTTTTTCCTATCTACTCATTTAAAAGATGTGATTTCTTACAGAATGACAGTTGTATGAAAAATGTAGATAAGATTTTTATATAATAAAGGAAAATCTCAAGTGTCTTTAAATGATTTAAAGTTGTAATTAATCCAATATTAAAGGAATGTTTAAAGTTAAATTTCTATAGAATCGTTATGTCTTCGTATTTTAATTTAGAAAATTATCACATCAAATGCGATACTTGGTAGACAGTTGTCTTATTTACTGTAAAGCAAGTAATGCAGGTATAGTGATTTCTTCACATCCCACCTGTCTTTTGTTAGACGCAGCTTTCACCCATCTTCTCATCCCGTGTCACCTGTCAGAAGCAACTATCCCTCTAAATGTTTTGTTCTGCCTTCAGGCAACTGATGTCCATCTAATCGGGTACTAATAGTCAGGGTATCAAGGTCATGATACAAAGGTCGTGTCCTGAAATTGGGCTCGGAGATTCCGTTTAATAAACACAAATTGTTACTTCTGAAAATATTACAGCATATTTTAATAATAATTAAGCTAACGTAAAATTTTCGCTTAGGTTATAACTAGATCTGTGTGTAAAATAAAGATAGTAATAAAGTTTCAAGTAAAAACTTAGTTCTAAACAATATATAAAATATAAAACTAAGATAAAATATCGATTATATTAACTCTTTAAAGTCGAAATTAGGTTCAATTCGGTAGAATATCGAAAATTTAATGCTTCAATAAGAATGTTAATGTAACTGGCGCCGACTGATTATAAAATTTCAAAACAACATTTTTCAATTATGTGACCTATATTATAATATCATTGCTTAGAAAATAAATAATCGTAATAAATCTAGCTAAAATTTTCTGTAAATTTTTATTAAATATTTCTTCATAAAAATATAATTTTATCATCATTATTTAGATTTATTTAATTTGTATTTATATTTATTTATTATTTGATATATTGAGTACAGATTTCTCTTTTATATAAATTTATAATCGCCAAAATGTAAGTGTACGAATCCACAATAGAATTAGCTTTAAAATGAATTTTGTTAAGATGTAAAATTCTAATTTATAAGTTTATCAAGTAAAATATATCGACTTATGTCATCATGAAGACATTGTTACAGAATAATTTATAGTGATAACTTACATATTATTTGTTATACTGTATACAATTCTATAATAAAATAAACTGTATATTAAAGTTATCATANCGGAAAAACAAAATAGTTGAATGAAGCCGCTACTAGTTATAATTAACAAGAAAAAGAAACACGATTCTTTGCATTTCCGATGATCCTAGCACTTATTTAACTTAGATTTTGATAAATTTGAGTAAAATATGTATTGAATTTTAATAAATCTGAGTAAATAAAATTAAAAGTAAAATACGTAAATATGTCAGTTAAAATTTTCGTTAAAAAACAACAACAATAATAATAATACCATACTCATAGTAGTGAATACATTACAAGCTTAAATTAGAATTAATTTCTGTTTAAAATTATTTTCAAAAGGAAAATATTTTAATAAATAGATTTTAATCCTCGATAAAGCTTGCACCTATCACATATATTTTTATTAAATATTATTAATAAAATAATTTATTTTTAAATAAAAGTTTATATTCAAATAACAATTTAGTTTTATAATCTTTTAAAATTCAAATTAATAAAAATAATATTTCTTAAGAAATTAATTTGTATTAACGTTAGATGTAAAGTAACTTAACTTGAATGCATTATGAAAGATATACAGGATGTCCCAAACGTCCATACTCATAAGTATTTAATTTATTATTTATATATTTTTTTAATTTTTATATATTGAAAATGAGTAACTGTTTATAGCAAGAGAAATGAAAATGTACCCAAGTTCATCATTATTAAATAAATGGTATCTCCCAACGGATATGGACTTTGTGGCATTAAATTCTTGGCATTAAAATATTGGTTTTATTCAACATCGCCTTCATTAATTCCAATAGATGATAATTTTGTTTTAATGTAAAATAAATTTCACGGATGGATAAAATGCTAAATATTTACATTATTGTTTTCTTAAATACGAGAACAGCCGAAATTATCATAGGTTAAACGATTTTATCTTTCGCTAAAATACATTATAAATATATTTTTAATTAGTATTTTATACAGATTTCATTCTTCTAAAATGTCTTTTTCAGTAAGAAGTTTCCCGAATAGAATAAAGCGTGCCAAAAGACTATAAATCGCCCTCTTTATTTTGGATGAAACGGAACGATGGCAAAGTCTACGTAACGATATCGTTAAGCCTGTATTTACGACTCCCTGATATTCATAATTTCAGAGGTACGTTGTCTTCAACGACAATGTTTATGATCTCATGCGAAAGGATCGGGTCAGAAGTAGCCGCTTCTCCGATAATAGTGATAGCTAATGGTAGCTAGAGATTTTGCTAG
Source organism: Centruroides sculpturatus (assembly GCF_000671375.1). NCBI lineage: Eukaryota > Metazoa > Arthropoda > Arachnida > Scorpiones > Buthidae > Centruroides > Centruroides sculpturatus. The sequence continues at coordinate 3,106 of NW_019387724.1, read as the reverse complement.
CTTTGTGGTTGCATTGTGGTAGTTGACCTCGCTTAACCGTTGACCACGATAACCCGAAAGGTCCTGGGCATCCGCACTCCTAAATCATTGCATGCTATGCCTTTCAATTAAGTGCAATTTCTACTACTAGGTCACTTCGACCAACAGTGATAAATTCCCGCACAAGAAAAGGGAAGTAGGATAAACATTAAAGTTTTCCTACAGGTCATTTAACTAATCCACCCACGCAATGTGGATGGATGGATCTGAGAGAACAACTGTGTACAGCCTCAAAAGCACGAATGTGACTTGGGAAAATAAACTCCGTCACGGCTACCTGTCTTGGATATAGCTAATGGAACAATTAGTTTCTGTGTGGGAACTGAATTTTGTATAATGTAGTCTAAACCAATAAGAATACCACTTAAATAACTTTTCCATTGATTCCTACAGGGCATTTTACAAGGCTGAGAAAATGTTTTCACTAAACCTTTTGGTCTTTTGTGGATTAAAGCTTATTGTTTATTAGTTTAACTTGTCACGAGCTTACTAATAGCTTTCTTAGAATTTTTAATAGTTTTCCCCTTCAAGCATTAGCAAAACTTGGCAATCATTTGAATTATCCGTTTTTATAGTAATATGACACTAACTGAGTACAGTTTAATTAAATTAAATTAATTACTAAACTCTTTAATTATTATAATTTTACATAGTAATATAAATTAATTTAAACAAAGTACTGTAAAAAATTATAATAAATAAATCTGAAACAGTATATTTTTTTATACTCGATTGACAGAGTGGAAACAATCAGAAAATATATATCCTATTAAGAGAAAATTTCCCAATAAAAGTGAAAATATTATATAATAGAAAATAATTCTTTGAAACAACTAATAAATTAGACAATTTACGCTTAAAAGTTTTATAAGAAAATAAAATAAATGATATAGGCCTATAAATAAGATAACGTTCATTAAAATTAAAACAAATTACTTTATAAAATTCACTGTTATGATGTTTAATTTTAAATTATAAGCCTAATTTTGTTTACAAAATTTATATTAAAAAGTTTTAAAAATTGTTAAAAATTTAAAAAGGTATATTTAAAAAACCCCTACTTAAAAATTAGTTTTAAATCATGGTTTTGGAAAGATTAGGTAAGAACACACAAGCCTGTTAGGCCTATGTTATGAATCGGAATGGATATTAAACATAAATTAATAAATTAATATAATCAATATATCTCATAGAAAAGATATTTAGCATTGGAATTTTTCAGATATAATTTCAGAAATGATTAAATTAAATTTATTTTTAATGATTAGTTTTTATAATGAGATAAAATCTAAATAACAAACAAAACTTTATATATCGTTAAATAATTATTATTTTGTTATTTTACTATATAAATATTAATAAATAATCTTTATGAAATTAGTTTTTAGTTTGCTTATTACTTGCAAAAGATAACTTATTTATATATTAATAGGTCTATACATCTATATGCAGGCCATTCGGAAAGCTTACATGAACTGATATAATTGAACAAACAAGAATCGATCTGTTTAATTAATATCAAGTATACATTTATTATAAACTTTTAAACTGGTTCTATAGTATAATAATAGCAAATGTGTAGTTATGAAATTGATTTAGCCTATAAAATATACAAATGAATCATTGAAAGATTATGATTTCTAATTTATGTCACATTTTATACACGAATAAGAACCTGAGTTAATTCGGCATTTCTTGATATAAACATATTATTTCAATCAATCACTGCACAGACTAAAATTTAATAATAATTTGCTGTAAAATTTGTTATTTCTTAATTCGTTTAATAGATTATTATTTAATTATTTTTGTTTTTACAGGCCTAAAACAACGAATTTACAATGTTACATAATTATTTTTATGTTTGTTTATAAGTCAAACTATACACCAAAATGAAGATATGAATGAAAATTTTAACAATAAATTTTGAATTAGAGTATTTATATTAATCTTTTATTAATATAAATGTTTTATAAAAATTTGCGATACTGAATTTGACGTCTTTTGCAAAGACTTAGAGATCTTGCAAGTCATATAATAGAATAAATTTATGAATTTAATTTTAAATAGAAAAACTACAAGTTACAATATTTTAAGTTAACATTAATTGTTTCTCTCTCTCTAGTCAATGTAACCTTTGGCCTTATAAAAGAAAGCCTAACCGCCATTCCTGCTGCGAATGACTTTACAGAATAACATTCGACAAATGCCTAATTTCGAATTGCTACTGTGTTCACTGAACTTGTAAAATTAAAAAGAAAAAAATCCGTTGTATTTCACAGCAGGAAAGAACTTTCATCACTCACATTCAGAATACAATTCACAAAGAAATGTGCGATAGATAATTATTTTTTACGGGAATCATTTATTATTAAATTCAAGTACTGTAATTCACGTCTCTGTCACAAAACAATGGATAGCGGGCTAACCACTAAATAAAAAACTCTGGTCATAGCAATTTTGATTTAATTGAATAGTTTCAAACGAAGAAAAATAGGCATTTACCTGTACTCTTCTATAAAATATTAAGCCTCTTCTTTTCGTCGAACGTTTTCATTTTGGAGATTCGGTCGACGAAATTGCTGAGCATATTTGGGATTTCCAAGGGCATTGCATAAAATTTGTCATGGTAAATGCCGATTAGAAACCCCATTTCTGCTTCAGCTCCCATAAAAGGTGATAAGGCAGGCCAAAGTAGGCCTATCTTCATATTAGGACATTTGATATCTATTGTTACGATTTTCGTCCAAAATTCTCTACGGTTCTAATAATAAGAATTTTAGGAACCCAATACACTTATTAATCTTATACGTATTAATCGAAATATAAATTTGTTAATAGTTTAAACAAATTTCCCGAATAACAACAAAGCCAGATTTAGTATTTAGAATTTCAATGATTTCAATAACCCTATATTTAATTAAACTATCAAAACTGTAAATAATTAAATTCCTTAGTTTAGTAATTGCAAAATAAATAAATAAATCCAAGAAAGTAAATAATTAAAAAAAGCGATCTACATGAAATGAATTAAATTTTTAATAATTTTTGTAAAAGTTCTTTTATA
>NW_019387723.1:2686-11019 GCF_000671375.1 Centruroides sculpturatus | reverse complement strand
ATTATCCGGATTTTCGATTATCCGGATTGTTCAAAATAAACAAAAATTTTACGAATTTGCTGATTTGCACTCAGCGAATTACGATACTGTTTATGTACGTGATGGAATGCATAACTTTTTTGTTTCAACAATGTCTCACCCAGCACAATGGCCGTAAATTCTTAAATATATTTTGTGTTGTAATAAAAATATAACTTGACATACGTATTTATAAATAATTTATTTTCAAATTACATCATTTCTATGACCAAGGGCGGCGTAAGGCATGAGCAATGTGGGCCACCGTCTATGCCTCGCGGTCCGAAGAGCCTGCGTTTTGAAGGTTTATGCATTACTTAATAGTTGCAAACGCGACAAAAAAATTTTACTTGTCATAAAACGGTAAATAGTTTGTCAAATTTTTATTCATAAAAATGCAGTTTCAACTGCTTTTTATTTTATAAAATCCGTCTTCTTGCGCCACCAGAGGGCCTTTTAAACAATAGGTAGTCTGTTAGTGGAGGTCAGTAGTACTGTAGTCCAAATTCAATACGAACGTTTGTTTCTTGAAAATTTGATCACGATTTAAATACAGTATTTACTTTTAATATTACCGATATGTTATCAAAAAGAAAACGTGTTGTATTATCATTAAAAGACAAATTAAAGTATTTGTTTTGATTATCCGGATTTTTCCTTATCCGGACTACCTTCATCCCCAATTAGTCCGGATAATCGAGGTTCTACTGTATGTCAAAACATTCTTACATCTAACTTGTAAGATGAAGTTAGGTAATGTTAACAAAGTAAATTAGCAATGGTTTTTCCTATAAATTTTATTTCAATTTTACATGAATAACTTTATCCATATTACATTTTATCATAAAAAGAATAGGAAATACAACTGTTTAGGAAAACAGTTCTATTTCCTATTATTTTTATTTAACTGTTTTATAATAATAATTCTTATGATAATATATAATATACTGTATTAATAATTCTAATTATAATATCAAACTGTCTATATTTGTTTATCTCTCATAAATTTGTTATAAATTGTACATGCATATATAAACATCCCTCTAGGGACAAATTAATTAGTAATTAAAATTATAATTGCTGGAAAATAGAAAATAGAGAGATAAAAAAAATTTAAAGCATTTTTGTATTAAATTGTAAAAATTTATAAATTGTATTTTAAATTGTATATGCATTGTAATTGGAATTTGTTAGATTTTTGTTATAATTCTATGAGTTTTTGAGATAAATTTCAATACAAAATGGCAAAATATGTAATGTTACTGGTATAACAACTTTATTAAACCAATTAAATTAACTATTTAGATTAAAATTAAAAAAAAACAGTTAAATTAAAAGATTGCATAACTTCATAAAATAAATTTTTTTTAATCAATAGATAGATATATTATTTCTATATTATATTATATTATTTATTTCTATATCCTATATTTTTGTATTTCTAATATGTCAAAAATAATATAAATAAATTTTATCATTTTTTAAATAATTTATAAAATGTCTATTATATTAGGTAATATAAAGGAATATATATATGGTTTAACATTATAAAATGTCAAAACACAACCAGTTGACTAAAGAGGTAAATATATGTTTGCTTAATTTTACATTTTCAAATTATTAAATTGTATTAATAAATTTATTAAGTTAATTATTACAGATAATTTTTAACTTAATGTTTAAAAAAATAATTAAATTATTTGATTTAATAGTGAATATTATTTTTACTTTTTTGAAAGAATTTTATTTTTGTTTATATCTTTAATGACACTGTTGTTTTCATTTTCTCATTAATTGTCACTTAAAATAAATAGATGTTGTATTGTATTGATAAATTAATTATTCAAAAGAAATAATACATTTTACAAAAATTTTTATCTTACAATAACAAAAAAAGATAAGTTTCTAAATATAATAATATCCCTGTTTATATAAGACTGATTGACTACTTTTTTTTAACATATATTTAGCGTTATATATCCTAATCTCTTAATCCTTAACTAAATTTAGTGAGTTTTTAATTTAATGCAATATATTTAGTTTAAAAATTTACATTATTATTTTTTATATTTTTAGTTAGAAGAATTAAATGTATTAAATAGTGAACTTAAAAATTTAAAGAAAACTGCAGTGAGTAAATTTTCTATTTTCTATTGATATTACGTTAATGCATGTTTTATTTTTTAAGTATTCATTTACTATAAGAAAACTAATTCTTATTTAGAAAATTAGAAAGTTGAAGTTTTTTCTNATTTGGCACATTTTAAAAGAAATTTTTCCAGCTAAAAAAAAAAAAATACATATTAAACAAAAATATTTATCACATTAAAGTTAACTGAAAAAAATATATACTGTACATAAAATAAAACTTTTTCTATTAAATTATATGGGTGAGATGCATATTGATTCACTCAATGGGCACCTCACCCATATAATTTAAAGAAAAGTTTCTTTCAATTCTTTGTATCTCATTATCTGATCCAAAGATGATAGAGAGGACAATTACAAATTTCTTAATAGTACTATTAATAAATGGCTGTACAGTAGATCCTTGATTTAATAGACAAAAAAAATGTCCTAAAGGAAAAATTTAGAATTTTTTTTTTATCATAAAGAGTACACTAAAATATGAGTTAGTAAGTCAATGAATATAAATTAGTCAATATATATTATTATAATAATTTATTTATATTTTAATAATAGCAGACATCCTTTCCTCAATTAGTCTGTTAGGCTACAGTTACTATGGATGCAAATTCTGATGAAATCTTGTTCTGACGAGTATGTCCAAACTCCTCATCAGAACAAGGTGCACTGTGCACGTTTTCTGATAGTCAGTACGTTTCTGCCTCCCACCAAAATGGACAAACTTGATAAGTTTTATATTCTTGAAAGTCCTTTTGATTAAGTTATTGTTGATAGCTGGTTGGAAAACAGAGCATGTTAACCACTTATTTTCCACAAGAGACGATAAGAGAGAGTTCCAAATGTTATATCAAGATTTGTGGAACAACCCGCAAAAGTTTTTCAAGTATTTCAGAATGAGAGATATCTCTGCCGAGAAATATCTCTGTTGTGATAGTTTTTGTCTTTCTTGTCCCACAAACACCTATTCTCGAACACAAGACTAATTAATTTATCAATACCCGTGTAGAAAAAACCAAAACACTTGAAATTCAACATCAGAATGCATGAAGAAATCAAACTCGTTTGAATGCTCGAATGGTTCTGACTACATTGTGCATGTCCTGACATGCCCTTTGCTGCCAGAGTAAACACTCTTATTGGAAAACAGGTATTTGTTTGTTCGGATGAACTCATCAGAACTTGTCAGAACAAGATTTCATCAGAATTTGCATCCACAGTAACCGTAGCCTTAAACTGTGGATTACTATACCTTAGAAATACTGAAGTTAGAATTAAGACTGCTTTATTCCATTTCATTTTGATGTTTTACATGGGAATGTTTTATGCAATAATATATTTTCTTAATTCTGAAGAAAATAGAATGTATGCTATTTCACTTAATATACATTTTATTTTCTATTTTTACTTGTGTTAATACTTTTATTTAATACTAGTTGTACTAGGCAATGCTTGTGTGTTATGAAAACATTGAATAGGTTCAAAAACTACATGAATGTTTGTTACTTGGTGACTATACAGTAGCTATAGACAACTTGCATGTGACATATTGGAGTCATGGATGTTGTGCATGTGCGTTTTGCCTGGCGCCATATTTGTGATGTTTCCGTTCCATTTTAACCTCATTAGATACATGACAGAGTAAACAAACTTTAAACAAGGGAAAGTGTAAACTTTGAGTGGCTCACCTAATGGTGCAGTATGGTAAATTGTACATAAATTTTATAATAGAATAAAACAAATTTGACAATTAAAAAAACAAAAAAAAATTACCACACAGCACTTAGAAGCAATGCTGTGCAATGGTCAATAAAATTATCATAAAACGTACATTTTTAGTCAGTACAATGATACAGTGATCAAGTGTATTTGTTTTAACGTACTTAAATTTCTCTTGCTGGAAAAGCTCTGTTATGAAGAACTCTACCAAAATCTTTGGATCAACCCAGCCATTTACTATAAAATTGAGCTTTAAGCGATTTGTATGCTTTTGTGTGGTTGAGTTAAAAATTGGGTTATTAAAACAAGGTATTCTATCTTCAGCCATAAACTATGATCTTCTAAGAATGAATTCTAGTCATCTTTGCATGGATCAATTCCTTCTTCTTCTTCTTGGTGCCATATCAGATTCCTGACGTCAGCGATACCTGGCATAGGTTAGTAAGTAGTTAGTAATGTGCTGAGGTGTTACTAGGGAAAGTTACTACCCAGAATGGTTTCCCATTGCCTGCTGTGGGGCGCGATGTTACGTGAGGGAAAAGAATGCCTTCCACTATACATTAATTAAAATTTTACTTCTGTACCATTTAACAACTCTTACTAGTCATCTTGACTAGTAAGAGTTGTTAAATGAATAAATAACCTAGTAAAAAAAATCCACCAATGAGTTGTGTAACATTTCCAGCTGTTATGAGATCTTAACAGGTATCTTGGGGCATATATATCCAGCAGATACGTGGCTGTTTTTTATTGAATTTCTCAAAAATAACAGCTAAACTGCGGACTTTGTAGAATTCCTCAACTGATATGTTCTGAAGTGATTTCTACAGTGGTTTTTAAGTGTATGGCCCTTTCTTTAGAGAAATTTTATGTAAAACAATATCTTACTACCACCTGCAGTAAATTCTCTCACAGCATGAGAGCATTATACTCTTGGTTGTTGCACATAACAATTGCAATTCGATAAAATAACAATATAGAATATTTAAACTTTACCACAATGCTACACATTCCATCGTTTTCTCCTGGTTTTAATGACCGAGCCAAACCCAATTTATTTCAGATAAGTCATTTCACTTATTTTTGACAACATGATTTTCTTGCTTCGGTGTTATTGCTCTGCTTTCTCCCAATCAGAGCATAAGAAATTTAATACTGTCAATTTTGCAACAATTAAAATTTATGTTTATTACATAGCAATACCATTTAATAATTGTGACCCAAACAATTATTTGGTAATTTTATCAATATTTTTAAATTATTAAAAATAAAATTATAGAATTCATTACTGGCAATACTAGTAGTTAAATCTAAAAGAAAACATTCCCCAGAGTGAAGAAAAAAATTTTGTTAGTTATTTGACCCCATTAGAGAAGGGAGTTTTTGAAAACAAAGTAATAAAACAATTAGTAGTTTGCTATTTTTGCATGGAATCTATTACTTCAGCAGGAGACAATAAACAGAGCTTTGCTACTCTGAACTTGAAAGAATACAATTGGGTGATATTTAACAAATATGATGTGAATCAGATTTGTTAAGTGAAAGTTGAAATGATTTATATTGAGTTGATATTTGATAAGTTTAGTTTTTTGCATTTACAGATCAAATTACAGAAAATATAAATAAAAATCTGATTTTTTTAAACTGACAAGCATTTTATACTGTTAGACAGTAGAGAAAATGTAGAAATCAAAGATATAATTATAGTCAAGCATATATATCTGTAAAAATATAAAAATTGCATTAATTTGCATTATGTATCCCTTGGATACAATGCCCCAAGTGACCTCTCAAAATTCTGTGCCTAAAGGGGAGATAATTAAAAAATAAATTTTATATTATTAAACATAAATTGATATGTGTAAGAACAGAATTGGATGTGAAATAATGAAACTAGTCTTATGGACTTAAGTTCTAAGGCTATCCTATTATTATACTATATTAAATTGCTATCATTCTGTTCATTCACATGGCATTCTCTTTACAGAGGGTTACAGTTGGAGAGTTCTCCACTCTTCATAGTTATAAGGTTTTCCAAAGCTTGAGCCAGTCCATTTTTCGATGTTGTCTTGCCATGTTAGCCTAGATCTTCCCTTCCTCTGTCTACCCTCCACCGTTCCTTGAACTGCAATTTTCATCAGTTTTCCTGAGGATCCTCTTATATGCCCAGCATATGCTGTTTTTCTTCTCTGGATGCTGACCACCAGGTTTCTTTCCATTCCAAATCTACTCATAACCTCCTCATTGGTTATTTTATCTATCCAACTAATTCTTTCCATTGTTCTAAGACACCACATCTCAGTGTTTTATCCTATAAACTGCTTCTTGGTTTATTGTTCATGACTTGCATCCATATGTTTTAATTTCAATTTTTTGCATACATTTCTATTTCTTAATACTGAGTGTGAGGGCCCAGATTTAAGAAGGCTGAGATTCGAATATTTTTATTCATTTTCATCTATCGTTTTTGTTTTGAAACCAAAACAATTTTATAAAAGTTAGGGTTAACTCAAAAAGAGAAAAACAACCGACAAAATTTTCTCATAAAAATTGCTCATAAAACTCCATTCCCACAAAAATACTTCCTTGTAGAAGATGAGTTAACTGTTGTGTCATAATTTTGTCACTTCGCCCACCATTGGTCAAAGAAGATCATCACCTGTGATGTACATGGGGAAATCTCGAGAGGAGAGCCTCCATATAAAAGGCAAGTGTGATGACGACACGGGGGAAGTTATTTTTCTGTACTCTGTGTGAGTGTGTGTATTACCTCTCGTTGCCACCATCTTCGATAGACTTTACAAATTCTGACTTTGATTATGCCTTTGAACTGAATTTCGAACCTGGGAAGTACGAGAATTTGGATCAACTAGACATCAATCTAGACATCGACATTTATAAATAGAGGTATTTATTCTACTCGCAATGATATGTAAGCTCTCTCTTGAATAGGGTCATGACTAATATATATTTTGTCTGCTATCAATCCCGAAATCTATGAATTATATGGATTGAAAGTCCCAAGAGGGATCTGTACCCTTAATTCCTTAATTAATCATCTATGTAAAAATGTTCAACAATAAACAGGTATAATGTTAATGAATTTTGATTGGTGTGCATTTCTTCCGACATTATCACCTCCATACTGAACCTGAAGTCCTCCACGAGATTGCTCGTGATAATTTGTCCTCAATTAAATGCATATCTATCCGCTAAGAAATTGATAGATTGGTGTCAGATCCTGACAGGAGAAAGGATTTAATGATTATTAACTCTATAACCCTTTCACTCAACAGAACCCATTCTTTGGATAAGAGAGACCGGACCTCAAGGTCTTGAGTCGAGTAAGAGGTAGGAGAGTCAAGAACTTGTAAACATCCTATATCCCCGATTAGTCTCACATGAGGGTATTTATGCGAAAGCAGCTTAAACCTTTTTTATTCTGTTTTTAGTTTCATAATTACATCTGTTATCCTCAGTTATCCAATTTCCTAGGTACTCAAACAGTTTTACCTTTTCTGTTTTCTTTTTATCCAACATAATATTTAGATCTTTGTTTTCTTTTCTGGTGATTATCATAACTTTTCTTTTGTTTGTGTTTATTTTCATTTGGTATTTTGCTTTTTCCACTTCTTTCCATCTGTTTAGAATTTTCTGTAATCCTTCTTTGTGTTACATATCAGCATACCTAATGTTATTGATAAGAAGTCCGTTAATTTTTACACCTTCATTTAAATTTTTGAACACCTCTTTCATCATCCATTCACTGTAGATGTTAAAATGTGTTGGGACAAATTACATCCCTGTTTTATTCCTTTTTTAATCTGAATCCATTTTTATCTTCTTCCTGAAATCTGATCATTGCTTTTAGGCTTTTATAGATATTGTAGATTATTCTCAGTAATTTTTTATCAATACCTATTTTTTGCAGAATTTCAAACAACAGCATTTGATTAACATTATCAAAGGCCTTTTTGAAGTCAACAAAAATATATAAACTCTATCATGATCTTTTCTCTTATAAGTTGTATCTTAAAATAACCAAACACCTTAGTATTTCTGGAAATACTAAGGTGTTTGGTTATTTAAGTATTTATATTCCAGTAAGTTATTTTGTTTTATTATAAGTTGTATCATTGTAATTAGGGTTTCTCATTTCCTGGTCTTTAGCTTGTCCCGGGATCCCGGGATAAAAGTGAACTGTTTCCCGGGAAATCCCGGGATAGAATTAATTATTTCTAAGGTATACAAAATATCTTGAAATCAAATGATATAATTATTTTCCATTTTTTAAAGTAATTTTAAAGTTCTGTAACCTCCAAAATCATATTAATAATGCTGTGTAAGGTCTATAGGCCTATAATAAAAATTACCTTTAAATAACGTAGAAATTTTCACAAATAGAAAAAAATTAATTAAAGTTTGCTGGAAACTGCATACAACAACAACAA
>NW_019387723.1:0-1499 GCF_000671375.1 Centruroides sculpturatus | reverse complement strand
ATTTTAATAAAATATAAAATTCATCTGGATACGAGTCCAAGTTTACTTGCCATGTCTAATCACCAGGAACAACTATTTCCATTGCAGAGACAACCTTTCTTTAGAGGCTATGCCTCTGCACAAATATGTAAAACAGTTTAAAATGTTTACAGGTGACAATCTCAACACAATTAAAAATATAATATTTGTTTGTAGAACATTAGACATGGCATTTGTTTGTAGAAGATTAGACATGGCAAGTAAACTTGGACTCGTATCCAGATGAATTTTATGTTTTATTAAATTGTAATTCTGCCAGCCCATTTCTATAAACAAATATTATATTTTTAATTGTGTTGGGATTGTCACCTGTGGACATTTTAAACTGTTTTACATATTTGTGCAGAGGCATAGCCTCTAAAGAAAGGTTGTCTCTGCAATTGAAATAGTTGTTCCTGGTGATTAGACATGGCAAGTAAACTTGGACTCGTATCCAGATGAATTTTATGTTTTATTAAATTGTAATTCTGCCAGCCCATTTCTACAAACACATTTTAATATATGTTAATTAAATTACAGAGAGTGTACAGACAGCAGCCAAATAGTCATATATTCTTTCTTGATGATATCAGCAATGTGAAGTGTAAAACTAAAGGTAAGAACTTATTTCATATGAAAATTTATACTAAAAATTATTTTAATATACAGTTGACCCCCCTATAATGTGGGTTCATATAATGCGGATTTGTATATTACGGCGAAAAAATTGTGACCATATTCGTATAAAGATACTAAAAGAAACTCGTAAAATGCGGTAAAACATCATTGCCGACTCATGTTGCGACAGGATTGGTCGAATCTTGACCAATAGTGGACGAGCAGCGAAACTACTTACACACTACGGAGAGTTTAGGCGGGCAAGTTGAGTTTACTATCGTCTGTTCAGTATATAAATTAGGTACTGTAAGTCTAATACAGTACTGTAATTTTATACATTTCTTGTGATAAAAACATTTCTTATTCAATGGCCATAAAAATTATTTCTATTAATGATGTCTCCAAAGTTCAACGAAGTTTTCACAGAAAAATAACTTATCAGAAAACGCGCCTGCCATTTGGTGCGCTGCTCCACGACAAAAACAAGCTAAGCAATGGCGTCGTCACACAGTGCACATTCAGTAAATAATCCTACAATTTTTTGTTTATAGCATAGTTTATACAGATTATTCCCAAAAAATATGTGTGTTTTGGAAATGTTGAGCCAAATTAGTCTAGAATCGGTTAATTTTATGGAAGAAAACCTTTCAAACAGCCGTAGTCCGTAAACTGCACACATGCTGGGCTGTGATTGGCTCATGTATTTAAGGATTCCTACAACGTGAAATTCTTATAAAGTGGAACATATCTACTGCATTATAGGGGGGGTCAACTGTAGTTCCTAATCTTTTTAAAAAAATTAATTTAACAAATGTAAAAGAGATACACAAATTTTATTTCTATTTTATCTTGCATCATCTTGT
>NW_019387722.1:5779-9419 GCF_000671375.1 Centruroides sculpturatus | reverse complement strand
GTACGTTATTAGTATTTCTCCTTGCTGTAAATAAATAAATAAATATAAAAATTCACATTCATTTGATGTTTGATATGAAATTTAGCCGCGTTTTGAGCCATCCACATATAATGTCACGTATATAAAGATTTTACAAATACGTGAACAGTTCACAGCCCGGCACACATATTTGCAAAATTAAGTGACTCGTACAACACGGAATTCATATAAAACGGAATTATCTTCAGTGTTACGGGGGTCAACTGTAATTTTCACAAAATTAATAATATTCAATGCTTTGTCCGTGAAACAATTACAGTTTATCTGACAATTTTATCAAAAAAAATTGTTTAGTTAATTCTTAATCTTACAGAATTAATTTAAAATTTTAATTACACAAATAGAATCGGCTTCTTTTATATTAAGCATAACTCTGGCTTTTCCTTTAACTATTCCTTGACTAACAGGAGTTCCTACGAAAAAGGTCATAAAAACTTGAATTTAAATCATAACAGAATCATAAATTCTTTAAAAATATGTTAACCTACCTTTCATTATTACGGATGCTCGATTTCCATTATTTTCAATTACTGCCTATTAAAATACAATTGTATTTGTTTTATAGCAACAAAAATAATTAAAAGGAGAAAACTAATAAAAAATGACAATATAGTTAATCTATATTTATAAAATTTGATACATTTCAGTATACAGTAATTTGGTTTAAAGCTGTTCTACTATGGATAAAGGAATGGATAAAAAAGATAGTCTGGAATTTTCAACTGCCCAACTACCCGACCACGTGAAGTTTAGGGACTTTTTTTACGTGTCTAACACCTATGTAAGAGTCAGTTTCTGCACAAAAGTCCTCCCATAAATCAACCCTTTTAGGAGGTTGCCCTGGTATTAATTTGCTCTGTACTAAACTAAATCAAATTATTTTTGTTCCCAGTTCTTTATTCTGATATATGTTGCTAGTAATAAGTATTGTTTTCATGACAAAAAACACTTTGATATACGATACATTATATTTACTCAGACTATATATCAAGATTGCCAAACTGGCTCACGAGCGGCATGCGACTCTTGTAGGCACGTATTATGATTTTCGCATGCACAATTTTTTTATGAACTTCATACGTACTATTTAAATACGTATATTTGTGTAAGTATTCTGACTATAAAACAGTGTATTATATACAAAAATTATAAATGAAACTCACAACGTAACCTCAAACAAACAACTGAAATCTTAGGAGATATTCATAATATCGAAGGAGGTAAATTATTACTGGTACTTTATTATGACAAAGTAAAGGATGTATTATCCTTAATACTTTGCGGTCATTCCAATAATAAAATAATAAAAGACTAATTAAAAGAAAACAGACAAAACATTCATTCTGTAATTAAGATTAAATCAAAACTTTTGAGTGAAAAATAATCATTATTTTAAAATATTCGAGAAGAACGTGGGAAAATTGCCATTTATGATTATTTGTTTATCATTTCATACCTATAAATAGCAGAAAATTGATATAATAAAAATAAAACCTTGGTATAACCCGCTCCATCGTATATCTCGAAACTATAGATCATCCATTGCTGCATAGGCGTATGTTCCATATTTGCGATTTAGAATCGGTATATAAACCTATACCCCCTTTCAACTTGTTTTTAAAACACATATATCTTGAAGGTAATATGCACGAAAATAGTCTAATTTTACTTTGAATCTATACAAACAACTATATTTGTTGAAATAATACCTACCTTGTTACGATAAGGATTGAAAATACCAAACTGAATTTCAGGAAGTTTCAGAGAGTCAAGTTCGTAGTAGATTTTATGACGGGCTACTGCTCTATAAAATTGCAAACGTTTTCATTAATTAACAATTCAATTTCATTTATTGTTATAACCATTCTTTTATTTACTTGTGCAATATTCTTGCAGATCTCGTATTTATTAACATATCTAGTTCATCCAGTGTCAGAAAAAATATGTGTTCTTTGTCAAATAACCTTCCTTCCTCTACCATCACTTGTCCCATATAATAAAATGTTTCTCGAAACGAATTGATTACTTTGATTAGAAGCGACTGTAAACAGAAAAATTGGATTATATTAAAAAATCTTCATAATAAACCGCTTTCAGCTTGTCACCATAAGCGACCGTGTTCGAGAGTACATCGCAACTAAGAAATTTTCAGGGGTAATTTGCCCAGAAACCGTTTCCATTGTTAATTTCTCTATACTCTCAATGAGCAAGAATACAGGCTCTATTTAAGCACATAGACCGAAATAATGATGCCTTTATTGTATGGGATCCAGTTAAGATTGCTGCTTTGACAGACCAGAGCTTGATCCCGGGTTGAAAACCTGAAAAATTTGTCATGTTCCACATATGTAGTACTAGGGTTTTCTCTCCATTTTAACCATGCCAAACTCATAAAAAAGTGCTCGTTACTGGTTTTGCAAGAACTCACACACAGTCTATATATTTTTATAAAATGTCAGATGGAGTGACTTTATGTAGAAATAGAATTTTCAAGTTTTTCTGATTTGAAACTCTTGATCTTCCGTTACCGATAGTTAAAACAAATAATATATTTATATAATATTTATTACAGAACATGTTTTGGGACTTTATGTCTTCAAGACCACCAGTAGCCAAGTGATTATAACCACTGAACACTGGTAGTTTGTCAAGGATTTGCACTTAGCCTATGTGTCGGCCACGCAAAATTCTCAACGATTCATAGCACGTGTCTAACACCTACAATTGTCCACATTTCCATAGAAATTCCTCTAGGACACATCCTTCTATGAAAAACGGCGAAGTGTCACTTTACCGTATTCAAACCAAAAACAAAAACATTTGTACTTTTATAATAAAAGTGAATAATTATATCCTGCAAATATTGCTACTTATAGCTTCGTAGTACACTTTTGCAATTGTTTTACATCGATTTTATGACTGAACATCATGGAGGCAACTAGAAACAATTGCTTTCAATTCTTTACAGTTTTTAACAATAGCCGATAGTTAATGAAATATATCTTACTTTACTTGCTTCTCTGTATGCGACTGCTTTTCGACATCTTGGCAGCACAAATCGAAGTATTCGTCTGTTAATTTATAAAATAAAAATTGTATATTTATGAACCTTTAATGTAAAAACACATTAATAATAAAATATCGTAAAAGATGGTGCCACGCACGGGATTTTAAATGTTGCCAAGAAAGTTAAGCAACTCGTTTCAGGATTTTTTTACGGATTGAGTCAAATGTCTTTGGCATACCCTTTTTTTTATCTTGAAAATGATCATCAACGTCATGAAAAACAAAATCACTTTTGCTCTGTTGCAAAGTACACAGACTTAAAGTGTTTATTTGAATCTAAAAAATCGCATTAGACTAATTAAATGGTCCTCTCTAATTTTGTTATTAGAATATTTACATTAAATTTCCTCGTTTAATGTTTAAACGTAAGTAAAAGGTACTGTCTAATTATCAATACGCGACTTTCATGTAACTACATTAAACAAATTAATATACGAGTTATTTTCCGTATTTCTGAATAAGAAAGATGCAAGGGACTTCTCACTCATCTAATGTTAAAATATAAGAAAGAAATGCTATAAAAATATTAATGTTT
>NW_019387722.1:0-4031 GCF_000671375.1 Centruroides sculpturatus | reverse complement strand
TTTTTTTTCGTCATTTTTATTGATCCCTTTTTTCTTATTGCCTGTACTGTCTGAATGTGATAGCGATTTTGACACTTTTTTAATTTGTTTTTTGAGCAGACTAATGACTTACACTCTCCAGGACAGTCTTCTCAAAGAACAAATGTTTTATCACTGTCTTTATCACTGAACCAGCCTTCCACTTCAGACAAATTTCTATCAATATCATGTGTCTTATCGTGTGTCCTATCATGTTTCTTATTTTTTTCGACTGTTGACAATGAGAAATTAAAACTAAATCATTGACGTTTATTATAAATATGTGATTTACGATATTAAGAATTTATAAGTTTTTAATAAAAAAAAATCTTGCAGACCAAATAAATAAGTAGACAAAAAATTTACAAAAATTTGTGATGAATAAAAATAAATAATTATTTTTTTAATAAATTAATTGAATAAAGAATGATAATAAATAGTAGAATACATATTGCGGTCCTAATGACCAAATACCTATAAAAGTAAATAACTTGCAAATACGAAAACAGTTCATACACTGTAATGTAATTATTGTAACATAGAGAACCAATGTGTCGTATACGACACGTTGAAAAGTTAGCTCATCTCATAAAATATTGTTATTAATATAGTTTTTAAAAAATACTCTTGTATAATCTTAAAAGCCTCCTCAACAAGAATATGTATAAATTGTAAAATTATAATCAATAGAAATAGAGAAAACTGAATACTGACATCGAGCAGTCATACTTATGATCACTTTTACAAACATATGCTCAGACAATCACTTATATTTTCCTTTGTTTCTGTCACAGTGGAATGCATGTGGTTTAATAAGCTTCACTAAACTGTAATGACAAAATGTATAAGTAACATAATTGTTTAGCAAGCAGAAAAGCAGAGCTGCTTCTCATTCTTTGGAAGGAAAATGGCGTGTCATATATGACACGCGGCATCCCAAGAGGATAAGTAAAACGAGCAATTAATTATTGTGACATGGTCACAATGCTGGCTAAAATTTTTAATTTTTCTTTTAATTATTTGATTAAAAATATATTCTTTTACCTGAAATTACTAGTTGTTTGACATGTGCATTATACTTTACCTTTAAAAAAATTCGTGCCTTGATCTATCCGGTGAAAATTTCGCAATTGATATTACGTTACTTTCGGTTCTCTTCGAAGTTTCTGTATAGTAAATTGGAGTTTTCTTACTTTCCGGTTTTATTTTTGGTTTCCTCTTTCGTGTTCACTGCGTTGCTCCGATTTTTTTTTTCTGGTCTTAACTACGTTCTCGAGATTAACGAAAGACACGCAGCCGGAAAAATAAACAGGCAATAAAATTATGTCTACGAAACGTTAAACCCGAGATGGCGTTATAATCAAGTCTGTTTAATCAAGAGTTGAATTCGTAAAAGAAATTTTTACTCCCTACACATTTCAGATTAAAACATCCCATTTCAGGTTATAGACACATAACAGAAAAATTTGTACAATTTCGAATACTTAACTGTTTTCAACTGCAGATGACAATCCCGAAGACGTTAAGAAGAACGTTTTATGACTGCGCTTTCTTATATCAATACTTATGTAGTAGACTTTGCCAAATGTCATCTAAATTTATACTTTTAATGAAATTAATTGGAATTGAACTGTTGTAATATTTTAGTATGTTCCTAAAACAGCTTTCTTTATGTAGAGTTCTCACAATATCTCGTATCAATCTTTTTACTTATCGTATTGCATTGTCCCGTGCAATGCAAAAACTAAGTGAACTGTCTATAATCTAATCTAATTGACGTCACGTGTTCCTTCGATCTCGTAGCTAACTTTCTCCTCGTTTTACCAATATAATTACCGTTTCCTTTCGTCTACTACTTAGTTTATACACTAAACAACCCACAACGTCTCAAACTTACTTTGTATGCAGTAAAAGCTTACTTGTATTTTTTAATTGTCATTTGAATTTTCTGTATTACGTTAACGGTATAATTTGCAAATCGTGCAATAACCAAAAGGATTAAGTTGAAATTAACATCTATTCGTTTTAAAAGTAACTGTGTTGCATATTATTTTTAAGTGTTTCGCTTCATTTCCTAGTGGAAGCTATTTTACACTAGGAAATGAAATTAAACGTATAAATGTATATAAAGCTAATTATTGTGTTTTATTTAATATTATACGTTAATTAAAGTATTTATAAAAGGGGTCGTTTACTGATCAGTAAACCACTGACACTGATCATGTGTCATTAACTGACACATGATCAGTGTCGTCAGTAATACCAAATCATGTGGTATTACTGACCACACTGATCATGTGGTCAGTAATAGCACATGGTCGTCAGTGTTTCAAAGTCTGTCGAAAGGTTATGACAGAATCGATTTATTCATACCCGCCATCGATAAACATCGAGGGAAATGTCTTAAGGGAGGTCTTTCTCTGAAGAAAATTGGTCTTTATTTGGGTGCGAGACAAGTGTAGAAAATTCGAAATCTTCCACGTCGCTAACTCGTTGGTGAGGCGCGAACCACGAGCTCGATGGTTTAATCCACTGGGACACTGCAGCGCTTTTTTTATATATAACAGAGCCACTTCTCAAGATTATACTAAATACAAAGACGTTAGTGTTTCGTCCGGAAAAATAAAAGTTTGTTCGTTGTAAAGACACGTATTATTTTGAACCGTTTTCATATTCTTTCTGGTCACATATAACGAGAAAAAAATGAATGGCGATGGTTAAAGAACCAGAAAATCCTGAAATTTTGTATACATTTTTGGACTGAAAAGACCTTTAATCGTCGAAAAATCGGAAAACTTGGGGTTTGTTTTGTATGTGTGAAAGAGCACAAATTCATGAAAACGATTCCTGTGCGTTTATCGAAAATGTCTATAGTTTTGCAAAGAAATTTGGTACTACGAGATTGATGCTATTCAATTGTATTAGTTAAAGGTTGAGGGTGTGAGGTGATAGAAATGACGTGTGTCATATCTGGAAAAAAGTTGGCCCTAACAAAGATTTACATCGTTATTCTTATCTCAAAGAACTTATTTATACCCAGAAAATAAAGTTTTTCGACATTTTATAATAAATTGTTTTATATCTTTTATATAAAAGATTTTCAATAAAATATTATAAGAGATTGCAAATGTTAACGAAAAAGTTAAGAAACTCCTTACTAGATTTGAAATTTTTTTTCACATACAGAATTTCATATAAATCGAAAAAACAACATTAATTTTAATGTCATTTTACAACAATGTTGTTGATGTAACAATTTCCAATTGTTTCAATTGTTGAAGCGTAATGGAGCATTCTTTGCAAAGTATTCGTTTGCGATTTTCTACTGAGAAAATGAAAAGAAAAAGGTAAATTTAATCAAAAGCAATGTTTACGAATGATATTTCTCTGGTATTTATTTAAAATTTTAATATTATAAAATTTCAGTTACGATAGAAGTGATGGCGCTGAACCCAACGGTCAGCAAAATCAAAATAAATGGATTAATAATGTAAGTTATTCAATTTCATTAAACAACTTATAAATTAATTTTTTGATTAAAAGTGAATTAATAGGTCTTTATTCGATTTTGAAATACGCATTAAGAGTAACAATTATTATTATTTTGACTTTCCGTAGGATTTCTATGATTTGCCCGCCAATGAGTGTTTCTCCGCTTACAAAGGAGATTCATCATTCGAGGTGAACAAATCTAAGAGAGATTTAAAGATAGGAGGATTTAAACAGTTTTTCAAAAGTTTATTTTGTAAATTGTTGCGCTGTTGTTGCGTAAAAGGAGAAACTTTCGATTCACCGGTAACACTCGAGTTTCTTTGCTTTTTTCTCTGTTTTTCAATTAACCAACTTTGCTACTAAAATATTTTATAATCGTAGAAGTGCGAATCGGAGGATTTTCAATCTGAACTTGAGCGTATGAACAATACAAAAGACAAGTACGAATTCCAAGAAATTGGTGAAGGATCTTTTGGCACAGTGTATGTGGGTCGGTGTAAAAGTTCCGACAAAGCAATCGC
>NW_019387721.1:5631-9768 GCF_000671375.1 Centruroides sculpturatus | reverse complement strand
ATATAAGAGTATTAATTCTATTGTAATTATCAAATTAAAAGGCTTAGACTCAAAGAATTCTGTTTTCTAAAACAAATATCTAATTAACATCGATTAACTAAGTTAATCTACTTACTTTTTGTTATCTCAGAAAAGTCAAGCAAACATAATCATCCGTATTTCTTACGAGAGAGAAGTATCAGCTATAATATCTTTTTCAACACGCTATTTCTTGGGATTTTGTTAGTGGTCATATTCGAATGATCGACCGAGAGAGAAAGGAGACGATGTTATTATAATTAAAAATAAGTACAACAGAATTGTACTGGCTATCAAACCACAAAACTCAAATAGAAATAAATGATTCCAGTGTGTAACTACTAACTCAATTGCGAGTATCCTTTATAGAGATGAATTTTATAGAAAAGTAATCGTTTCGAAGATAGGTTTTTCACCCTTTCGAGTGTGTGTTGCGAAATATCGTGCGTAAATTATTCGCAAATAGAAGCGAAGTCCAATCTAAGTTAGTTTATATAATTTGTCAATCGTTCAAAAAAAAAATAATAATCTGGATCTAAACATTCAGCGATTTATAACAGATTCAATGTGACACTTTACTACAAATTATAAATTATTGCTTCTTAACTAAAAGGTTTTATGTTATACAATATATTTAAAATGAATTTATTATATCATTACAGGCATTTGCAATTTAAAAACTTCTATTAATTATAAAAAAAAACAGAATAAAATTACTCGAAAAGTTATGTGTTAATCACTTTTCTAATAACATCGAGCCTGTATTTCTTTTTAAATATAAAAGATAACATTAGTTGNTATAACGATTTTTGTGAGCTCTCTCTCGATCGCGAATAGGGTCAAACGAATCTTGACATAAGATCGGATCTCTCGATCCGAAACTTCGGAGACAGATTTTGGTTAATCTGTGCCTAGTAAGTGATACAGGCGTAATAGACATACCCTGTACCCCAGGCTACTCTCACACTAATAATTTCTGTGGTCAAATTGGTCAGAATCGGAGTCAGATGGTTTAACGCAGGAGTTAGCTATTAAGCGTTAAAATGGTTGAACTAAATCGTGTCCCCATATACATTCTAACGTCTTATGTGAGAACATCTTAATGGGTTTTACTGTACTATTATAATATGGCTATAAAGCTTACTTTGATAGTAGAGAAGAGTTTTATTTTATTTTTTTTTAATTTTGAACGCTTATAACGAGTAAAATATTGTAAGAAACATGACACATGACCACTTTTATGTCTTTACTCTGTCGACCTTTCATTAAGAACCAAAATTTAATAGTATCAATGCTCGTTTATACGCAAGCTACAGTTCCACATTTCGTTTCTTAAACTTTACCCATTCTGAGATATTGTTTAATATCTCAGAACAGAAAATAAAGAAATTAAACAAATTAGATGCCATCACACACAAGCGCAAATTATTCCTCTTTATTGACTTTTTTAAGGCGTTTGGAAGGTCTCCGAACGTGCAGATTTGCAAAAAAAAACACTTGGAGGGTCAAATTTCACACAAATCTTATACTTTTGCGTTTTATATACACGACAAGTTGGTAAGTAAAAAAGAGTCAGAGTTAGCGGATTTTTTGACGACTCTGACTCCGACTCCAGCTAAAACACCAAAACTCCACGACTCTGACTCCAACTCCGAGTACACAGCCCTGATAATTTTCATCTGGGGTAGTTTGTAGAACTATTAGATCAACTTGACAGCATGAGTTAATTTCACTGTGAAGTATAGGTCTGACAACAATGCCCTTTTTCAAAATCTTTTGTTTCTTTTGGCAAGATTGACATTCAAATATATCATACTAGCCGCAACTATTTTATTTTTATACTTGCGGTTACATTCCTTAATCTTTGTTGATTTTATTTTTTCTCTGAGCAACGCCGGGCTCATCTCTTAATACAGTATGAAATGGAAATAAAAAATTTGGTTTCATAATTGTTGAAGAGGATGAAAGAATTAATGAAGTTAGTAATAAATTATATTATTCGTTCGAGGAATGTTCAGAAGTTATAAATGAAGTTTATATAGAAAAGAACAAAATGAATATATTAATATTTAGAGAGACGAAATGCGGATCAAAGCATTATAAATTTACTAAAGCTCAGAAGTTAGATTAATATGTACAGTAGAGCGTCGATTATCCGAATCAACTGGGGACTGGAGTTGTTCAAAAGATCGATGTTTCGGATAACCGATTATGTGCGAAAATATATATTAATTTATCCCATCTTGACATTTTTCTCCGTTGCGTGTCGCTTCGCGTTGAATTTTCGTCGATGTTAAGCCTAACAAAGACTATTGTATCGTTAAAATTTTTTTATATTGTACAAACAAAATAAATATATTTAAAAATATAAAAACAATAAAAAATTATACTTCAGAAGTTAATTTAGTATCAAAAACATAAAATATTTGAGTCGCCCAAGACATAGCCAAAGATTGCATCGCCACAGCACTGGTGAAAATTTAAATTTGCCGACTAGAATTCTTTCAGATGATTGACTTTCTGATAATCGACGCTCTACTGTATTTCAAACATTCTTGTAACTGTATAATCGTTGTATAATCGCAACGTCGAAAGTCTACACTGGTGAAAAAAATTATTCCTAACAAAATTTATAAAAAGACACTAAAAAGTTTCTATGGTAATATTCTGTATATTTTCCGTTTTTTCACAGGATAAAGATGTCACATTCATGTACAATTTACCTAAATCCGTGCAAAAACTGGATTCAATAATAGTTGATGGTTTGATGCATAAACTCAGTTCGAAAACATCGTTTTTTCTCACAACAGTTTTATCATTATAATGTAAACGTGATAATGATAATAAAAATTTGTTTTCAGAAAACAGAATTATGAGAGATATAACTTTAAATACGTATTATTTAATCTATATCTTAATCTATAAATATATATATATATATATATATATATATTAAAATTTTATGGTCAAATTTGATTTCTTTTAACTCTCAGCCCCGCGAGACAAACTCATGCAATGATCCATGAAAATCACTGTCTTTAGAAAGACAGACACGGAAATGACGAAATGCAAATTTTTAACATTAAATCGAGTCACTGTGCAACAATAAAATTTTCTGGTTGTTGAGAGAGAATCTATTGTTGGCTCGTGCGATTGTTTAATGCGAGTGCTTTTTCCAGTTTTGCTTCGTTTGCAGAGATTGTTTAAAGTGATGTAAGTTTACACTATGATCTTTGTAGATTTAAATACTCTTTAATTTAACTTTGATCAGCAAAATATCACAATTGGCGGCGATCGGTTTCCTTCCGAGGATTCGCATCTTTTCATTGTTAAGTTTTTAATGGCAAAATAAAAATTAATAAATAGCCTACTTTAAAATCTGTTATTCCCCGCTATAGTTTATAAATTACATACGTGTATATATTAATATAGCACATGATTTTTAATTATAATAATTAAATAATTCGAGTTTATTCCTCTGTTTTCGCAGTTGTTTTGTGTTACGGCAGTCAACAGAATAGTACAATTAACTAATTTTTCTATCGAACATAAAAAATCGTCGAAAAGATTAAAATTATTATATATAATAATATTCTTTTCTAACAGGAATTAATCATTTTTGCATTAGAAATTTACAATTCAAATTAGAATCGGTATATTTCTCAATTAATCCTCTCATTTTCCTTTGCAGAATGGAGAATTTCAGAGAGTTGAAGAAGTTGCGCATCTCGGACAATGCAGTGTCCGAGGATGGCGCCTGGTCTTGGCCAAGTGTCATAAGGGTGCTTCCGAAAAATGCGCAGCAGAAGTGTCATACACCGGACGTCAAACGGGTGGTGGTCGTAACTCCGGACGACACCGCCTCGTCTCTCGTCCAATATCTGGAGGGGCGATATCCGGAGGTTCCGGAATGGACGGTGGAGGCATCGTCGGGTGAGACCGGAGTGGAGAGAAAGGAGTCTGAAGAGTCGGTCGAGCGTAAAAGGCCTTGGTGGAAAAGGTTGTTTTGCTGCTGGAAGACATAAACCTTTTCTCTGGCCGGGCCTTCTTGCGCAGATTTCGACTTTTCACCGAATGTAACATCGCCATTCGGAAGTGACCTTTCACCCGAATATGACA
>NW_019387721.1:0-4968 GCF_000671375.1 Centruroides sculpturatus | reverse complement strand
CTCGATGACACACATTTCGTGTGTTTTATGTGAGCAGTTCTGTTCGAACAGTTGGAGTAGAGAATATTGTAAGTTACTGCTAGCAAAACAATGCGAAATATGTAATTATTTTCGGTAATCCGGACACTTTTGGTAATCTGACACACCTTTGGTCCCATACCTGTCGGATTATCAAGGGACAACTGTATTTCAAAAACCATAGTGATTGTTATATAACACCTACCGCTGAGAATGATGGGAATTGCTGAAAATCAAACGAACTATTTTCAGTTTGATCAATTTTCTGGAACGTTTACAATCATTATATAATCGAACCAATACGCAATAACAAATTCGAATTTAATTAAAAAGGTTCGAACATTTGGTTAAAAAATCGAAATACAGTATATAAAGATATTTATGACAATGTCTGAAATGTTATTAATTTAATACACTTAAGTACTTAATGAAGGCTAAACGTAACAAAAAATCGCATGTAAAATAGTACAGTAGAAGCCGTTCTTTCGGTTACATGAATTCCTTGTTTTTCAGTTCTTGAAGGTCATCGATGGTAAGACTCACCAGATACTTGCGGTAACTCCTCAATATTCTGGTCGTCTATATCTCCTAGTCATGCTGTATCAATTAAGATGGCAATTTGGTGAACCTAATGTATGATACAGCGACAGACTCTTCTCGTTGAGAATTCTTGAATACCTACGGTGTTCTTCCACATTTCGTTTACTTGGACACCTCCGGCACTTCTTCCACACTCCGTTCGTGCATTTATCAGTTAATTCTTGCCAAGAGAAGTGGATATTGTCTAAGACTTCCACGATGTTATATTTTTTTCCAAAATTGCACCAAACAAACATAGATTTAGGGGAAGTACAGAGTTACGAATTGCCACCTTTTGCTGATTGGTTCGTGTTCCGGAATAATCGCATTATATACGAATTAATGAAATGCAGCGATAATTTTAATTAACGTAAATTCTGACTTTTTTGTAGGCTTCGAGCAGACAGCGTTATATCGAATCAGCGTTAATCGAGGTGTTACTGTATACATATACATATATAGGCTTATATATGTTAAAATCTAGGTAAGCAAAATGATAGCTTCATTTTACAAGTATTTTAAAATCAATTACCCTTTCAACTTCCTTTCATAATGATACAGAACATTTTCATCTTGTATTCTCCACGTTTTCGTAACAATGTAAATATTCTCATCGTTGTAATTCTTTATCACAATTCCAAAAACTTTTTATTTCTATAACATTAATAATACAATAATTACTAACTTAAAACGAAAAACCATTTTCATAAAATTTCAAGACAAATTTCAATAAAATAAATATTAATGAAGTTAGGAATTATCTTATTCCTTTCAAGTACGAAACATTTTACAACATTTATATTATTTAAAATTCTTTGTGAAATGACATTTCATGTGAGATTTCAAATAGCATTTCCGAGAGAACTTTTGTAAACAATAATCGCATTTAAACGGCTTTTCTCCCGTTTGAATACGAAGACGGGTTACGAGATGTTGTCTTTGTGTGAAACTCCGTTTGCAGTGGTCGCAGGTTTCCGTACGGTATGAATCCTCAGATGTCTTCGTAAATAGGAAGTGTGATTGAATCTTTTACTACATAATTGGAAACAAAAGGGCTTTTCTCCCGTGTGAATCCTACTATGACTTTCAAACTGTGACTTCCAGCGGAATACTTTCCCACAGTTTTCACAGACAAACTTCTGTTTCTTCTTTGGAGTTTGGTTGGAGAAATCTATAAAGCAAAATATTAAACTTCAATGTTAACAGTCAGAAGTAATCGATTATTATTAATTTCTGCAATGAAACGCAGAAACCAATACTTTTACGTTTTTTATCAATAATTGCTTTACAATATCTCAACAAATAAATCTAAATTTAATTAAAATTAAAAAAAACAACTCCGTGTTTGCTTTCGAAAAAAAATTGTTTATAACAAGTTTTTTCCCGTTGTCAAAAACAGTTCAAAAAGTTTATTAATGAACACAATCTTCATAGTAGATTTGCTAAAAGGTAAATGTTCTTCATTTCAAATGCATTTCCTCACAAGTAAATATTCATTCCTATCCTCCAAAGTTGTAATTCTTCTCCGAAACTCTTCAAGACGGTCTTCAGGATACATCTTAAAGCATAGAAATAATGCATTAAGGAATAATAATGTATAATTTTTTTTATCAATTAAAACGTATTTTAAAAACTTTTAAATATACAAAACGATCTTTCGCAATACTTAAGACAAGTGTAGCAAAATCTGAAGAATAAATGAGATTCAGTTCTTAATTGTTTCATTGATAAGCCAAAATGAAACTGACTATTTTCGGTACGTTAATACAAAAAGGGCAATTCCTTGTTTAAAAGTAATAATTGATCGTAAGATACAGCCAAAGAATAAACGTATTAATTATCTACAATTATCGGTAAAAATTTAAAATAAAGGAAAGATAGATTTTTTTAAACATACCTATCTCCATTTTAAAACCTACGTGTTCTCCATTTTAAATCTTCACCGTTGGACAATTCGCGGGTTTCTAACGGTCGTCTTCTAACTTTCTTAAAATTCAAGAAAATATTCTAAATTATTAATTCAAGCAAATATAAATTTCAAAATCTATTTTAAAATAAATAATAAGAGTTTAAAATTAATGATTATTAATATAATATTTTCAAATTGTAAATATGAGTTGAGCAAAAGTGACATCGAGGAAAATGTATAAATGGTCAAAGCAGACTTTTTTTTAAATAAAAGTATTAATTATTACGTTTATTTTACATTAATAAAGTGTTAATAAATAAATAAATTATTATTCTATGAAGATTCTCTAGACGACGATATTTTTGGCTATTTACGGCAACGTCATCCAATGTAAATGTGTATGTACACGTCCAAACAACTCGATTTGAAATTCAAAAATAAATACAAATGGCGTTACGTCACTATATAGAAGAATTACGTTATTATATTATCATTTTTATTTTATTAATAAATGTTAATTTTTGTTGTATTACATGTTAATAGAAGAACGAGTATTATATTCGAACGGAAATGAATTTCGTTAATACTTTTCTTATAAAGTTTTGAATACAGGAATACGCCGAACTTACGCGATAGGTGGGACCGAGCGGTAACCGCGTAAGTCGAATTCGCGTAAGTCGGTGTATAATTTCCCAATTTGTGTAAAATCTAAGTCGGATGTATGTAAGCTAATAAACGTTCTTGTTAGTCTAATCTCGTGTTCTGATTTGTTCACGGTTACAAGAAATCACCACATAGAGTCTCTCGAGTCTCCGTAGATATAACAAAACACAGAAATAAATAACACAAAATAAATTGCAGCTATGTGTCGATTCCGCGCGACACATCTGAACATGTAAGCTGAACAATAGTGTAAGGAGAGTGAGTAATCAAGGGTCGCGTGGCGCTCAAACAAAAGACGAATCGACGAGTTTTGAAAATCGCGTAACTCCGAGTTCGCGTAAGTCGGGGTAGCGTAAGTCGAGGTATTACTGTATTCTAATTAATGCATTCATTTATTAATAAGATCGATTACTCTTTAAAATTGCATGACATTTTATTCTTTTGAAAATATTTCCCTCCCCAACATATTCAATATGAAGGGTTATTAGAAATCAATCGTCGGGTTTTAAAGTTTTTTGACTTCCGAACTCTCGATCTGGGTCTTGTACAGAACACCAGACACGAAACAAAAACCAAACTGTCCAAATTTGAAATATACGTGTGAAGATATCCTTACGATATAACAGGTGGCAACATGATGCACATCATGAATATTCAGACGTAATGATATGGTGGATATGCGACCGCAGAACTCCAAGATTACCATTCCACAAAACGTGTCACTGTTTTCTGTCGGGGTGTGTGAAAGATAGGGTTTATGTGCCGCCTTTATGCACATCTTTTGCTGAGCTTCGAAATTGCGTTAATCGTTACAGATATGACCATCCGGAAAGTATGGTCATATCTAAATTCATCCAAATTAAATAAGACTTAATAATTGCAATGTTCAAACATACAAATTTATCTGCGATCAAAATTTACACGAAAGGTAGAAAAAGTTATTATACATACAATACATAAAATTCATTAACAACAGTATAAAATGTTACTTAATGAAAAGTTTATAAATACAGAAATTAAAATATTGCAATGCACATTGCAATGCGTACATTGCAATGCGTGAAGAAACTGTACTATCGCTCGGATATGTATCACGTTATCAAAAAATCATCTGTAGTCCAACAACAGAAACATGGACAGATTCTAGTTCTTTCAGTAATATGATGCTTTATATACACTTCGGATGAGAATATGTATTTGGAGCAAATGAAGTCGATGTTTTACGAATTCACTATATTGAATATCAGCTGGAGTCCCTCGTTTGTTTTCAAACTTATAACGGTTCAAATAATTGGCATTTGGAGTATGTGCGCTATAAACAGGCATAAATGCAAAAAAGAACATTTGTTTGAAGTTAGAGAAATGCTGTGAAAGTTAATATTGAATTTATGGGACAAGACAAACGTTTTCACGTGGAATCTTTCTGAGTAAATACTCGTTTTTCATCCAAATTAAATAAGACTTAATAATTGCAATGTTCAAACATACAAATTTATCTGCGATCAAAATGTACACGAAAGGTAGAAAAAGTTATTATACATACAATACATAAAATTCATTAACAACAGTATCAAATGTTACTTAATGAAAAGTTTATAAATACAGAAATTAAAATATCTTTCAAATTAATCTTTAGAATAAGTGAAGACGTTATTTACAATACTGTAAGAAAACAACGTCGTTCTATTCTGTTAAGTAACCCTGCTCTTTCCAAATCTCCACGAATTTTAAATCTGTGAACTTTAAGATGAAAGAGAAGGAGAGAGTTTCGAAGAACAGCAAATACAGGTCGGATTGTA
>NW_019387720.1:0-9379 GCF_000671375.1 Centruroides sculpturatus | reverse complement strand
TTTTCCAGCAATTAACTTTAATTGAAACAAATGTTTTTGACTTGATTGAAAGGCCTTTATCAGGTTTTTAAATAGTGATTCTAGTTTTTCTACAGACTGTTTTAATTAAAGTTATTGCTGGAAAAGTGTGTAAGATGTGTTCAGTTTCTTTATATACTCTGGTAGTTCCAGCTTTGACTATTATGGATAACATCACATCAAAATGACAGAAAGATCTTAAGACTTGTAGCTTCTCAAATTTATCAATTCAACAAATTTTAAAAGAATCTGAATGCAGAATATCCAAGGACATGGTTTACAGAAGGTTAAAAACAAATCCAAATACTGTGCTAAGAAAAATATACTGCAAACCTCTTTTAGCATCTGAATGTTATAAAGCAAGATTAAAATGGGAAAAAGAACATATATCATGCAAACATGAATACCTTTCAATTATTTTCAGTAATGAAAAATGTGGAATTTAGAAGGCTTGGATGGTTGGAATTATCATTGGCATAATATTAGAAAAGAGCAAGATCATTCTATTATCATCAACTTGGTAGTGAATTATTTATGGTATGGGTAGTATTCAGATTTAATGGAACTGTTAGTTTAGTGTTTTTAAATGGACATCAGCATGCAGAAAACTACTAAATAACTTTAGAAAATAATCAATTGTCTATTGCTGAATTAATTGGGAGGATCTAACTGGATATTTCAATAGAACAGCATTTCAATTCATATCTCAAAGTTTATGAAAAATTGACTTAAAAATGTTACTGTTATGAAGGGTCACCTGAACTATATTCAATTGATAATTTGGGAGTCATGACCTAAGAAGTTTATAGTGGAGGAGGGCAGTTTTCTAATCTTTCTGGGTTGAGAGTCAATAGAATAAAACAGGTGAAATCTAAAAGTTTACAAAAATTTCAGCTTTGAGTGGAGCTTTACAAAAATTAATTTTCTCTGTCCCAAATAGAAATTTTGAGATTATAAAAGCAAATGGAAAAGACAATTAAACAATGGAAATAATTTTCAAATGTATATACTATTATTTAGTGAAAATTACCTAAAATTTTGAAACAGTACTGTTATTTATATTTAATTATTGTAATTTTCTTGTGAAGAAATTTACATTTATTGTTAATTCTTTTGTATAGTTCAAAACAATTGTTCTAAAATACATGTATTATTATTAAATATATATAAATTTACTTTCATTCAAAAATTTTCAAAAAATAATGTTACATACACTTTTCAGACTGACCTTGATTAAAATAAACTACTTATGAAAGAAAATTTATTGTTTATTATTCAAATGACATAAAATGTAATTAGATTTTCTTAAAAATATTGATAACTGATATCACTATAAAATTAAAGTTGGAAAATAGCCATTTTAATAATGTTCAGGAGACAGCAATCAATACTAACTAAATCAATACTAACTAAAGAATTTGTTTAAAGAATATCACAAGTTTTTCTAAGACTTGTGTATAATTTTAAACATACGAGGCATGTTCAGAAAGTAAGTGTACTAGATTTTTATATTTTTTTAGAAAAAATGTAGTTGAAAATTTAATTCCACCCAAGTGTGCCTTTAGGGAGGTGAAAATATGATAATTGGAGGTCTTCAATAACAGTTTCTCTGATTTTTTTGCACCAACTCATCAGTCAAAATGGAAGGTCTTCCACTCCTCTGTTTGTCATGAACAGAGGAGTGGAAGACTTTTCATTTCTGCCTCCACTAAACTTCCTACACCACTTAAACACACTCGTTCTGTTCATAACACCTTTGCTGTAAACTGTTTTGATTTGTGAAAAAATTTCAATAGGTGTTATTCCTTCTGTGAGTAGGAAGCAGATCACAGCACATGGCTCACACTGGGCAGGATTTCTTACCGACATCTTTCATGCAAATGGACACTACAATGTGAGTTTACGTACTACTATGTTGATGCAATGCTTGCTCCGTCAGGAGATCTCTCTCTACCACTTAGTGTTGCCAACCCTCAAAAAACAAAAAATCACAGCCTGTTATGGTCACAGTACACTTACTTTCTGAGCATGCCTCGTAAAAATAATAGGTTCTACTGACTAGTTGTATGTTAAGTTCTTATTACAGTTAAATTTTTAAAATTTATTAATCTAATAGGGATTTCAAACTTTCAAACTTTTTTATAAATATTTAAATATACAGATTAGTCATGGAATTAGGAAATTAGTTGCATTCAAGAGATATTGAATATTTAACTTTGAGATGATCAAATTTTAATGCAAATATTGCTTAGTCAAAATTTTGGGATCAATACAATGTTTACTGTCTATTTCCATAATACTTATCTTGCTGTATTAATCTGTATATACTGCAGCATTTTTTGGTATATTTGCTCTAATAGAGCTTTATGTAATATAATTATTTATTGAATGCTCTAGTCAGACTTAATCTTCACTGCTGCTATCCCAGTATGAGTTAAATTTATAAAAAAGATACAGAGAACTTATCTAAAGTTATTATTGTTTGCTTCATATCTAGTTGAATCTGTTATCATCTTTATTGGCTACATGGTCTCCTTATTATTAAATTTGTCACAATAGTTGATTCAACAGACAACAATTCAGACTTCTTTTAATATCTTTTATTTGAAATCAATATGCATTTCAGACCTTTAATTCCTTTTCAGTTGATTTTTTACTAAACATTTTTTGACATTATTATCCTATATTTATAATAATTTAACCTTTTTCAACTTGTTTTTCTATAATGATGATGATATAAATCTTGTAATTGTCATCTATTGAATTGACTATTGTGAAAAATTTAGTAATAAAGAACTAAGTATCCAATAAAGTTATCTAGACTTTTCTACCTTCATTTGTTTATTCACATAGATTTTTTGATTCTGGATAGTTTTCATCTATTGAGTGTAAAAAAGTTACTTTATTTCACTGTGATATTTACTTTTATTGTTGTATAAAAATTAAGATCATAATGAAATAATGAACAAACCTTCCTATTAATAGAATAGCAAAGTTTGTTAACAGAAGTATAACAATTTTTTTTTTATTATTACTCTTGTAGCTGCAGAAATTAAATGCATTGATTGTAATGTAATTCTATACTTTTCTAGAGTGTAAGTTCTCTGTTCCAAAAATACACTCCAGCGTATACAAACGATAGAGAAATTACAGTAGATTTACTCTGTTACTGAAGTATGTGAGAATCTAATGAGAACACATTTTAATGATGTATAAACAGATTTTCTTATTGTTCTCACTTGAGAAAGCAAAGCTTTTTTAGATTTTTTTCTGGTTTAGGGCTTAAACTTTTTTCATATGTGATCCTTTTGCCTGAGAACATTTTACCTGACCCTGAGTATATACATAAGCAGACACACAAAATAAATATACAAATAAAACATTAACTAATAATAAATTAAACAAATTTAATTCCAAACAGTTTGTTATACTTATAATTTTACCACTTACTATTAAGTAAGATAGGACAAAGGCAAGTTTGCATACTAATGAGATGGATGTGCTTTGTTTATTTTTGCATAGAGTTAAATCTTGGCTGAATGTTTGATACTGCATGATGCAAAACATTTTTCAAAGTTGATTGATATTGATTTTACAATTATCAGTGATGAAAATGATAAAGGATATAACAAATGTAGCAAGAAGCATATTGAATAGATTGTATAATAATGAGAATTTAAATAATACTGTTCTGACCACTTTAACACACAATAAGAGTAAAGATCTTAAGTATGAATTTTGTCTCAGGAATTGGAAGAATTGATTGTACTGTACAAAGCTTGGTACCAATCAAAGCAACTGAGAGCAATTTTGGTTCATTATCTCAGGAAATAATTATTTAAGAAGCATTAGGTAAAAAACTCAAAAATGTTCTATTTTGTATAAAACCAACACCATCACAAAATGAAAAAACTTCTCCTTTTCTGGAATTTTTGTGTCAAAATAATGGATCCTTTTGTTAGATAAATCAATAGATTCTTCGTATGTACTGAAAAGTTATTTTAATAATTTTTAGTAAATACAGGAACAATTACAATTAATTTTTAATATATTTAAAAAATCAAGTACAGGTAAACATGAGACAATCTTATATCTTCTAGTCTTACTTTGTATGGTTTCTCCCACCTCATTTTTTTTCTAATTAATCCAAGTCTTTTATAAATAATCAATGTTTATTTTAAATTTCTAGATTCTTGAGAATTTAAAAAAGTAAGTCAATTCTCAAGAAATTTTTTTACTGATTCAGGAATTCCTGATTCTCAAGAATCCAAAAAGTTAACAATCCCTAGTTACAATGTAAAATCCAAGAATGTACAAATTTTATACTTAAATGCTGAAGAATGATAGTAATTAAATAAAAATTAGAAGATTGCTGTAAGAATACAAAACTTTTCTGACATTACCTCACAGGATGTCATGTGCAATGCAAAATTTGAATAAATCTATTGATAGTAGAATGAAACTGAATAGGGGAGTAGATTTAATTGAAAAATAGTAGCTGATTACAGTGGAATGAAGTGACATCCAAGTTAATATGAAGCATCGTACACTCACTTCCAGCAGAAATGATATGTATTGGAATCATAAAAACAAATGTTTTCAGCCTCTTTCAGGGGCCTGCATCAGTCATGACTCATTACAGAACATTAACAGAGATTCTAAAATTTAGAATGCTTAACGGGTAAGTGATAAAATTTACATTAAAGTTGTACATTTTATCACCTAATATATTATTAATATTTATGTATTGAATTGTGGGTTTGAGTCCTACTTTGGGCTGATTATTTTCATCCACAACCTTCTAAATTAATTATTAAATATTAATTCAATTATAATTATTAAATTTATCAAGAGATGGCACCTTACACTTATATCTAGGCCAAATTACTTGACATTTAATTAGTAATTAGTAGCATTATTACAGCCCAATGTAATCTGGCAATCATTTGGCATTGAGATGAACATGACAGCTAGCAAGTTAGAAAAAGTAAAGATTTCAAAATATGCTCAAAATTCAGAAAACTTGCTTGCAAAAGGTGAATGGGGAAATAAATGTGTCACTGCAGTTTGTGTCAATTGTGTCAACTGAAAAACATTGAGATATCTATATCATAGTCAATTTCAAATACTCTTCAGAGCCAGATAAATTTAAAACTTAATGTATATTGAAAATAAACGTATGTACAGTTACAATTAAAGTTCACATATAAGAATTACAAACATTAGATATTAACAAAGTTTGAGGTAATCGTCCACTGCAACAGGTCCGTCGGAAAAGCACCTTGCGATGTACAAATTCAAAGTCCACAACAATACAACAAGATGAGNAGAAATGAATGTACAAAAGTTTTTATACAAAATGAAATATTTATTAATATATTGTATAAATTTGTATAAAAACTTGTTAAAGAACTTGTTAGAGCACTCTCCTAGGGACATTTCAGGTATTGCTTAAATCTTTCCATATACAGTATAAGATGACCCTGTCATATGTAAACATATGCTTCTTGTCACTGTACTGTGTGTACTGTACATTAAATTCTGTTTCAACTAAGCAGTTCCTTTCTTTACCTTGCTACCACATTCTGCACCAGTTACAACAAAACTGTAAAAATAAATTAAAACTATAAATTTGAACTATAGTTACTGACAATGTTATGGCCACAAATTAAGTTTTTAGAAATTTGAAAAGCAACACTCAAAGTTCCAGAAGGTTGAGGGTTTGTCTATTACAGTAATCCATAGTTGATTATATGACTCCCAGATAAATATAGTTCTCTACTCAATACACTATCATAGTAATGAGACTTCCAACCATAGGGGATCATAATTATGTTCTTAACACCCTCTTGGTAAGCTTGGTATTGGTTTGCCATAAGCACTCTCTGTTTCAACAGGTAATATTAGTTATTAAAACAGAAATTTTTTCTGTCACTAACAATAGGCTTTACATATATGTAGCATTTGTATATTAAACCCTTCCTTGAGCAGCAAGAAATTTGCTAATGTAATAGCTTTGAAATAAGGTGCTTGATGGGTATAAAGACATGACATCGATTTTATAAAAACAATATGATTTTCGTGGTAAGCACCCAATAACATTGACAATTATAAGAGCTGGACAGAAAGTAAGTGGACTAAAACCTGGACTCCACATTACCTGAAAACAGAAACTCAGAAACAGAACTGAAACATATAGAGTTTTTGTTTCAGTTATGTTTTCATTTTAACTTGACTCCACTAGAAATGGGTCATCTGTTGATCAGTTCTGTAATTGTTGTAGAATCAAACATGGATGACGCTTTGGATTTTGCCATGCTCTCTCTGCATTTATTAACAATGAAATTGTTAATAATCTTTGAATTATTTACATTTTTTGTCGTACAGACATCTGTATTTTCTAACTTCTTCAGTGAAGAATTCCAAATCTATTTGTTTCCTCATCATTTTCACTACACTTTCCGCAATTACAACAATTAAACTACACATGACTAATGCACGTGACTATGCATCACAAATCCTTGTGTTTTTATTGGTTGCAGTACAACAGAAGCGCGGAATGAAAACAGAAAAGTTAAATAATTTTTAACTCTGCTTTCAGTCTTGTTTCTGTCCAACTGAACGTTACAAAACTGAAAGTTTCGTCAGTTTGGCTTTTAGTTTTACGATTACGTCATGGATTCTGGTAATGTGGAGTCCAGGCTTAAGTTCTTCAACTCATACTTTAATGCTCATATAACAGAACAGTTTTTCAGAACAGCTGTTCTTCATCTAATAACTGTTGTGAGGTAGTAGTAATAGTTATTTGTTGGTACTGATGCCATGATATGCAATTGAATGAATGTTTTTGTAAGCATGGTCCATGAGAGATTTTTCCAGAGGGGGATGCAACATTTTGGCTCATAAATACCCAAACCTGGTGGAGGGATCAAATATTTTTTGGCAAGGACTCTTTATTTGCAATACTCCTCTTTACCCAAAAGCACTCAATTCCACATGCTTGTGGAACATTTGGAGGGTGGTTGTTGTATATGTATTCAACACCTTTACTATCTAAGAAGGCAGTTACAATTTTTGTATAATGCAATGTAGCTAAATCTGGCCAGATGATGATGTCACTCCT
This sequence comes from Centruroides sculpturatus, assembly GCF_000671375.1. Taxonomy (NCBI): domain Eukaryota; kingdom Metazoa; phylum Arthropoda; class Arachnida; order Scorpiones; family Buthidae; genus Centruroides; species Centruroides sculpturatus. Next base: position 2,238 of record NW_019387720.1, on the reverse strand, counting down.
AGATTAGTGTTTTTCAGTGAAGGGAAGCAATGATTTTTTCAGACATTCCTCCAGGTAAACCTGAGCAATGATGTTATCTTCACAAACAAAAGTACCTGAAAAGTTCAGATGCATCCATGGCCTGCCAAATGAGGTACTACTTGTAGAATATTTCCTTAGGCTGGATTTTCTCTTTGTAGGCACTATTCTGTGGATTTATAGCATGGTAATATTGCTTTTCTTGGATGTTTCCAGGTCAAATGGGCAATAAGTCTCATTGTCAATAATGAGATGCTTCATCAGACCTTATCATAAACATTTCTGCAGTCTCTTTTTCTTTTTCTACTTGGTTCTTCATATATTTTGGTGCAATTTGCTTCTTATGTCCCTTCTTCCCAACTTTGATATTATGTAAAGTTGTCTTTGGCAATGACAGTTTTGATGATACATTTCTGATGGAAGTTGATGAAACCTGTTGATATAATTTTCTGACTTGATTCACAACTTTCAGAGTTGGTTGAGAGGCAGAAGTGAATTAAAATTAAAAATTTGGTTGATGGTATTTACATCAAAATATAAAATATATAAATATATTGAAGCTGCAAAATGTCTTCATTTTTTGCCAAAATGAATACACAAGTATACTAGAAGGAAAAATAATACTTTTTTCTGCTTGTATACCTGAAGAGGGCCTATGAATAGGCCAAAAATGTTTATCTCATTTCCATCTTCTGTGAATGTTTTTAAGCTTAATTTTAAAATGTCATAAATGCAAAATAAATGTTAATTTGTGACCCAGGAAGTCAAATTCATCTGTATTCAAGAAGATACAAATGCTGCTTATTATAATATTTGGGTTATGAAAATAATAGTACAAAGTTAAATTTGATTCTTTTTATCTTTATTGATAAACACTTTTAATTTTATTTGAGACTGAAATTTTTATTTGAAAATTTTTCATAATTTGAGAGATGTATTTTCTTCTTGCTATTTGAACTTTAAGATAGGTAACTCTATGTATGGCATTTTTACAAGGTTTTGAGTTATTTTAATATAAGCAAAAATGAGATTAAACATTTAATGTATTTAATTGAATTAATGTCCATGTAATATGCACTTGAACAAATTTCAGACTTTGCATGATGATGGCTAAGTTAGCTGAAAATGCTTGTTCATGTGCAAAGCATCTACTGTTCATTAATGGTTTGTTTCTTCAATTTTGAGTTTACCATTATATATATATATATATTAAATAATGGATTTATGACATTATTTCATTATTTGTTCTTGTTTAGTATTAATAGCTATCAAAATATTCATTTTATTGCATTATATAATTAGAAGAAAACACTATTTTACTATTTTATTTGTAAATTTTTCAAATTCATCTAAAACAACCTCTCGCACAACTCCTGGGAAGATAAAATCAATTTTATATTGGCCATTAGCCTGATGAAGACCAAGTATATGGTTGAAAACGTTCGTTTTGTTTAAATTTGTTTATACTGGGATATTAAAAAGGTTTTTTTGTGTTGTTCAAATTCATCTATTTATTTACTTAAAAAAAGTTAGTTTCATATTGTTATTATTTAGTTCAAATAGGTTTTGTTATATTTAATTTTTAGATAGAGACAACCGTATTAAAATAAAAAAATTTTTAATTGTGAAAGTTTATTTTTTGAAAGGAAAATATATATAAAACCAACTATGCATTACATTTTAAATTTAATTTGATATTCAGGAAAGGTTAAAAAGTTTTTAACTGCTGTATTTTCTATATTGTAAATGAAATAACAGGGTATTTTATTCTTGAACTAGTGACCTATGTTTTATATATAATTTAATACTTTTTATTTTTACTTTATATTACTGTAATATTTTGATTTAAAATATTTATTTTCATAGTTAATGAATGAATTTAAATGTGATGTTTTATTTGGAATGAAAAATTTTATCGTAGTTAAAAATATACTGTATAATAATGATGGCAGATATTTCATAACTTCCTAGAACATCTGACATGCATATCACAAGGACAACTACCTTTTATATGTCCTAAATTCTGTACTTTTTGATCTAGCTGAACAACTTACTAAACCTGCTACCTGCTAGACAAGCTATATATATAATATGTTCAAATAGTAAATACAGGAAATCTCATTTTATTTATAAAATTAAGGAATAAATGTCCTTATAGAAGTCTCTTAGTTTTATAAGTAACAATATTTTAAGGTAAGACATTGTGTTTTAAAATTAGCA
>NW_019387719.1:8313-9393 GCF_000671375.1 Centruroides sculpturatus | reverse complement strand
TATTTTATGCAGAATATAATTGTGTATTATATTTATACATCAAAATATTTATCAGTGAAACTCAAATGTACACGTGTTTCTAGAAATTCCTAAAATTTCATTTTATTCACATAAATCACGGAATAGAAATTCCTTGTGAAATAGGAGTGTTTCGTTCACTTTATGTTATTTCATATACGAATGTAATGAATTGAATTCAATTCCTTGAATTTGTGATTCGATGCCAACCTTTAAATAATCTTTTGAGAATTTTAAGATTTTGAATATTACAAATGTATATTTATTAAAGGCAAAACCAATTATATAATTTAAATTTTCTTCGTAATAGGAAAGTTTAATAATAAGGAAACACTTAAATTCTAAAATTGTGTTTTGTATCAATACAGCAATACCTCGACTTACGCTACCCCGACTTACTCGAACCCGGAGTTACGCGATTTTCAAATTTCGTCGATTTGTCTTATGTTTGAGCGCCACGCAACCCTTGATTACTCACTCCCCCCACACTATTGTTCGGCTTACGTGTTCGGATATGTCGCGCGGAATCGACACATAGCTACAATTTATTTTGTGTTATTTATTTCTGTGTTTGTTATATCTACGGAGACTCGAGAGACTCTACTATGTCATCAAAACGATGTAGAACTAATTCTTCTGCATCAAACAAGAAAAGAAAAACTTTAAAATGTAAAGATAACGTTGGGTACGTTCGTAAAGTCGAACCAGTTAAACGAAAATGACGTCATCGTTATTTCTATTTCGTTTGACTTTTCGAGCGATTCGTTACTAATGCGTATAACTCGTTTGACTTTACGAATGTACCCATTATAAAAGACTTCGATACAAAAATGAAAATTTGTGAATTGGCAAAGAAGTTTGATCTACCAAAACTGTCGGTCAGAACAATTATAAAAGGCAAAGAAAAAACTTCTCGAAGCTGTGAAAAATGCTCAATCTTTAAATTCGTTTTTTAACATAAAATCTTCTTTTCATGTTATTAATTTTTATGTAATGGCAAAAAGCTTAAAAATATAAATAAATATATAAATTATTTTTAAATAAAATATAACTCAAATGTAC
>NW_019387719.1:0-5692 GCF_000671375.1 Centruroides sculpturatus | reverse complement strand
TATTATATATATAACCTATATCTTTTCACCCCTTTTGCCAACTTCTCCCTTCTTCCAATTTATTATTTATTGGTTAATACAAACAGGAATAATAATGTAGACAATGCCAATAACCGTAATATCGAAGTCCGTGAAATCTACGGATTATTTGTGATTTATGAAGTGGACTCGAAAATGTTGTAAAGTGAAAAAATTAATTAAATAAATAACAGTACCTTGAAATACTATCTAAAAATGTTAATCACACAATATAAAATAACAGATTCTCTAAAGTACTTGTACAGTACATATTAATACAATAAAATATCGTTTATCTAATTTATTAATACAATACAAATTCAAGGCTTCCTGAAACATCCTGAAACACTTCAAAAGAATTTCAGTACTTCCTTCTGCAGTAACTTTGCTGTTAAAACAGATCTGAATGTAGTGGTGACAGTTTATAGTGCGTATCTAATATAGTGTACGTAAAGAGTTAACTAAATAATAATATATACATGTACAGAAAATATTTTTACCAATGATAATGTAGAATTTTGTATATAAACATTGTATCTATTACGCTGTTTTATTCTTAAATATAAAATTATGAGAACTTTTAATAGAACAACTTTTTTTATCAAGAACTCCGGTTATTTGAACGAGAGAAGAGAAAACAGAATATCTATGACGCTGTTTCATTCTTAAATATAAAATTTTGAGAACTTTCAATAGAACATTTCTTCTTATCAAGAACTCCGGTTATTTGAACGAGAGAAGAGAAAACAGAATACAATCCACTTGCCATCTGAAAACAATGCAAAGTACAATAAATACAACAAAAAATTGTTCTTTAGAGATTTTTCTNGTGTGAAAGTAGAAGAACAATACTTTCCTATGTTAATAAAACTGTCATACACCTGAAAGTTAATTATCAAAAAATTATTATTTAGTTCATTCACGCGACAATGATATTTTATGTATTGAAAAAACACTACTTACAAGTGAGGTAAAAATTGATAACGCCCATGAATTTATTAATGATCCAATCAAGAATGACATTCCAAATCCTGCCATTATCAAGCGAAAAGGTATATCAAGACGTAGGAAAAGAGCAATATATACATAGAAGCAAGTTTGGTAGACAAAATAAATGTAAATAAGAGGCAGAAAGATCTTCCATTTGTCGTTGAGTTCTTCAAGTATCTGCCAAATTTCCCAAAGATTTTTCATTAGTTTATCAATAAACCATCTGCTTGAGTTAGTTGCAAGTTGCAACTGATCAGATATTCTTATTAACCTTTCTCTTATAAGTAAGAAAAAAATTATAAAAAAGAGAAGTACGCATTGCATGTGAGAAGAAACATAAAGTACCCAAAGTTCGATACTAAAAACACAAAGCAAAGACATTTGATAACTATGATGTGCCGAATTTAATGCGGAATAACCAAAATACGAAGTCAATATAGAACAACTTAAAAGAATAATAACGTAAACAAAGAAATAACGAAAACCGTAGCTTTCATATTTCTCGATTAATTTTTCTTTATCCCGAAAATTTCTCATTAAATAATGAATATTAAACTTTTTTCTTTTCACAATGCTGAATTGAAGAGCCGAGTACAGGGAACAACTCCATGCAATAAATTTTATATAGATCTTATTAGCTTTTAATATCAAAAACCCTTGACTGCAAAACCCTTCAGATGTTGCTATTACTGGTTGTAAACAACAATACCATCGCCCATAAAAATACTTCGATTAGATTCGAGTAAAATTTTTCAAATCGTGTTAACTTCTTCCTTCTACAATTGCAGGTCTCCAACATGTCCAAACCGAAAACACCCGAAACAGACATCAAAGGGCGAAATTTCGTGGCAATACAATTGTTGTATTGTGAATTCATTTTCTGCCAAACCGATTACAGATTCGACAATATATAAATAAGTTTGCAAATTGAATATTTGATAATAATTAGAAAATGTCGTTTGCTCTTCACTGGACTGCTCTTAAAGTGAATGTAAAGGAATTGTAGAGGTTCTATTGTTAAGTATAAGCAATTGTAAAGAAAATCGATTGTGTGACGTTTCACGCGTTTAAACGAATGACGTTACGGACTGTATGACAGATAATGTTGCCTGGAAACAATTCGCTATTAATAAAATTTTAATTCACAAATTATTTTCGATACGTAATTAAGTTATATATTTAAGATTATTCTAAAATATTTAGGAATATTCGTTATTTTCATGTTCTAGAAATTGTTTAAAATAAATTTAATTATATAAAAGCTTGAAGTATGTAAAATGCAAGTGTCGATAAAATGAATTTATTTATGGTAAGAAAAACTTGATGAGAGTGCAATTTTTCGTCTAGACAAAATTACCTGTCAATTTTAAAGTGTCGTTACAAGAGGAAAACAATTATCAGATGATTAACGGCAGAAACGTAATTCAATGTAATAAAATAATTACGATTGAGTATCTATTGATCGTTTAATAAATTGCATCCATACTAGAAATTATTATTTATACATTTATCTATCTGTTAGAGTAATTCTGTATTGTAATCGTTGCGTTTATAAAACTTAAAACTTGTTCTTATAAAACTTATTAACGTAATTTAATTATTTACAAGACAATGAGTTTTTGTAATCTTTAATCGGGATGAGTTATTGTTCGTTGCTATTATCGTCTCGGTTCGAAATACGTAGAAGCGTTCATTGTTGTTTTGACCCAAAATTAATATTTACGTTATCCTTCTGATGTCGATATGTAAAATATGACTCGAAAGATCTTATAAAATAATTTTTTACGAGATTCAGTTAGCATTATCAGTAATAATTCAATAGCATTCAATAAATGAGTGAAATTTAAATTATGTTTATCACATTAGTTTTTTTTTACCAAAGTGATGTTACTTTCCTCACCAAGAAAACAAATTGATGTACAATACAATTATCAAAATTGTTAAACTCGTTTTTACTTTTACATAATATGAAAATTTGTAATGTGATTAACAATCATATTTTCTTTTCAAACTGAATAATTCCTTTATTTTATATTCCATTAATAAATTAATTCAAAAGTAATGCAATTTCCCTGTCATTTTCACATATATGTCCAGTTCCAGTAAAAAAGTAATTTAAGTTTGTTTACATGGAGTAAACAGTAACTGACCATTTCAAAATTTTAGGGTTTGTATGTAAGCAAGAACTAACAATTCTGAAGTTTAGGCTTTCGAAGTTACAAAGAATGCGCACTGTAAAATCTAGTTATCTGGTTTGTTAAACTATTGTGTTTGCAAATTGCGACAATTAAACATTCTATTATGTAATTGATTACTTGAGCAGAAAATATATTAAAACTACTAGAAAATGTTCAGAGATATAATCTATAATTTCATAATCTATGTAACAATAAAATATTTAATGAAATTATTTTTTTAATATTTTGTACTGTATTTTAGAAAATTAAATGATTATTACAATTAAACCATATTTTATATTATTTAATGCGGAACGTATCTATGTATTATATCGCTGTAAATCAATTGTACACGTGGATCTAGAAATTCATAAAATTTGGTTTCATTCACATAAATCTCGGAATAAGAATTCCTTGTGAAATAGGAATGTGTTTTGTTCACTTTATGTTATTTCACGTACGAATGTAATGAATTGAATTCAATCCATGGAATTTGTGATTCGTTGCAAACCTATAAATAATCGTTTGAGAATTTTAATATTTTGAAAATTATAAATATGTATTTAGTTAAAACGAAACCAATTATATAATTTAAATTTTTTTTCTAATAGGAAAGTTTAATGAAATGGAAACACATTAATTATAATACTCTGATTTGTACTTTCAACAACCATAGTAATTGTTACGTAACACCTACTGCTGAGGATCAAACGAATTGTTTTCAATTTGATAATTTTTTTAAAACGTTTACAATCGTTCTATAATCGAACCAATTCGCAATAACAAATTCGAATTTAAAACGGTTCAAACATTTCGTTAAAAAACGAAATATAAACAAATATTTATAACAATGTTTGAAATGTTTTGAATTTAATACACCTAAGTACTCAATAATGGCTAAACGTAGTTGTAAACAGAAAGTCGCATCTAAAATAGTATAGTAGAAGCTGTTCTTCTGGTTAATCCTTAATGCTTTCCCTCTCTCCCTCCCAGCGGGGTATTTTGAAAAATCACATCTTAGTGTGTGCGTTTGCATGACGTACTCTATCTGTGTACGAAATTTCACCTGTTTAGGTTCAGCGGTTTAGTCAGTCAGTCAATCAGTCATTCAGTCAATCAATCAAGACAAGTAATTTTATATATTTAGATAAGAATCAATTAGTCAATCAATCAGGATAAGTAATTTCATATATTTAGATAAGAATCAATATGTGCTGTACATGTGTTAGTTGTAAATTTACCTGTCGTATATGTTAAAGCAATAACCAAATGCCTTCTAATAAGAACCATGAATGCCGACAGTTTGTTAGCGAGCGGATAATTAGATGAGGAAGGAATGTATAATGGGTCTTGCGTAGATTTGATATATACCCTTATGGTTAAGAAACCTTTATAAATGTAATGCTAATGTCTAAAAAATGCACTTTTCTTGTACTAAATTGCTCCAAATTTAATGTTAAGCCATCGTTATTAGAATTCATGTCATTAAAAAACCGCTGTATTTTTCCATTATTCTTCCACAAAATCGATACATCGTGTACATATCTTTTGTACAAAATCAGAATTAGAACCATTCCTAGATTCTTAAGATTTAAACCGAGAATCGTTAAAATTATTCATCTGTTATTTATGTCGTTCTGCAAGTGTCTAAGACGGCCAAATTCATTTTACTCCATTTTATGATTATAGTCGCAGTCTTATATTCACTATTTACAGAATATTTCTGCAACTCAAAGCAGATTTGGAAAGCGACCAATGCACTATCCAACTGCCGTTTATTGGAGAATGTTATTTTCTTACCTAAAAATTACATTAGTTGAATAATATTACTTCATTAATTTCTATGGTATACGTTACTATTATTGTTATTAATCTAAATAACTCCACGAATAAATTACTTTTAAAAATATGTATTAATTTTCTCAGATATTTATGATGTTTTTAATTTCGTTTCTAATTTATTTGTCAAAAATCTAAGCTGAAATCGATAAATGTATGCTTTTTCTAAAACTCATGAAACACGACATTTTTACATAAGTATTGAAACACGAAAATTAGCGTAGAAAATTATTGAAAATTTTGCTGTTTTTTAAATTATTAAAGATTTAACGGCATTAAAGTACCAATTAAACAAGTAAACCAAAGCATTAACTTCATACAAATATTGTTTACTCGTAAGTAATTATTTTGGAAAATAAAGATTAAGATTTATTTGTGATAAAACCTTGACGTCCATCGTTTTTTATTTGTTGTTTATTTTATAATTAGGAAATGCAATTCATCTATTTTCGTGCACTAATAATTTCAATAATATTCGAAACACTATAATAGTTATTGAATTTCGAATACGAATCGATATATCCGAATCCTGTATTATATATTTGCGTAACTGAAAATTTTTACATTTTAGAATTTCGAAAATTCCACAATATAAAAGTACTTGAATGTGTTTAAAATATTTAAACACATCCAAGTATTTTTATATTGTATTTAAAGTTGAGTATTTA
>NW_019387718.1:6078-15142 GCF_000671375.1 Centruroides sculpturatus | reverse complement strand
TCTGATGTCATTGAAATATAACTTAGAGATTGATGAAAAACTCATGCTATTTGAAGTATTTTATTGTGGCTGTAGAATATTTATAATAAGCATACAAAGCTCTTACGAGCGAGTTCAATGTATTTAACACAAGTGATGTACACACTAATCTCCTGTACTGTCTGGTTTATCTATCACATTTCGTTCCCATGCGTTCAGATTAAACATTTATATTATTAAAATCACTTTTATTATACTTATTAAATGTAATAACCCGGAAAATGCAGCCTAAATTAAATATTCGATAAAATAATTGATAAAGATAAAAGATTAATATTAGATACAACGAGCAATTCTTTGTTGTGATATTGTCGCAATGAAAACTGCAATTTTTAATATTTTTAATTTATTTAATATAAATATACGCTCTGCATCTCAAATTAGTACCGTAGTTTCCTTCCTNTAATTCAACTACGCTTGTTGGAGAACAATAAAAACACTACACTCAACAAGCCACCAATAAAACTCAACTGCCTAACCTATAACCAAAGTCTCCTTTTAATTTGTTTTTAAAAACAAATTAAATGGAGACTTTGACAAACTTGCCCCGCATGCCGAAGTTGCCTATTTTGTGGCAGAGAACATTGCATTAAAAACTGAAATCTTTAACAAAACGTATTTATGGCAGTTACAACGTAATGGCACTACACCCTTCATATTCGAAACAAACAGAAATAGTTTTAATTCGGGTAATAAATAATATTCTGTATTCGGGTACTTCAAATTATACTACAAAAAATGTTTTTTGTTGATTTTACGTCTTATACGTCTGATTAGAAAAATATATTATTCAATGCTACCCGTACACGTGTGCCGGGCTGTGAACAGAACACGTATTTGTAAAATCTAAGTGACGAGTACAACATGGAATTCATATAAAACGGAAAAATCAAGAGTGTTATAGAGGGGTCGACTGTAAGTTATAATACGGTAGACTGCATTTTACTGCTATTTGGTTATACATTGCCTTAAATTTTAGCGAAAATAAGATAAAATAAAAGTGTTTCTTGAAAACGGACAGATAGGTTTTGTTCTTTTCCAACTTAATTGATATTTCTTCGTAGATATTAGTGCATACAACTATGTAATCACCTCTATAAGAAACCTCTACATGTTTCAATGTAAAATATTTAAAAAAAATTACGCAACGTGTTGCTGAAGTTTCCAGGCAACTTTTGGCGTCATCTGTTACGATATTTTATTAAAAAGCTTTTTATAACTTTAACTATTATGAATGGCCAAAAACATAATGTAAAAATAAACATGGGTTATATAAAAATTTCTAAATGCTAATAGCTAATTAAATCATCATTAACTGTGACCTTAGTGGAAATACACACAATTTCTTTTATTTCCCCACTTTCTCGACCTGAAATCACCAAACAGTAAAGCCATTGATTCTTCTAATAAGCAAACCTCCACGCCAAGTTTCAGGAATTTTTAACGAAACGTACAAGAGTTATTAAGCTTCAAATGTGTAAACAAAATCGTACCCCATAGACACTAACATTCGACTCAACAATATATAATCGCTATAGCATTTCTTTTATATAATCATACACTTTGTCTAATGTACAGTATATATTTATAAAAGTATAATTAATTAATCTTTTTTACCGGTAATTTGCTACCGCTTTCTTCCTCCTACTGGTGTTCGAACGTCTGGATTCAAAGACTGAGAAGAAACATCTACATTATGGCAGATAGATGTTTATCACGTAAACTTGATCAGTAATCTGTTTTATATAATTTCAAAGCATCGTGGCAGGTAGCCACGAGAATTAACATCGGAAGCCGCATGCGGTCTGCAAGCCGCCAGATTGACACTCCTGCACTGACGAATTTGCTGCTTTGAATATGATAAAAAAAGGCTGATTACAGCGAGTTGTCGCCTGTACTTTCAGCTATTCAGTTTAGTATGTTCGTATCTCTTTGTGAAGTAATGATTGTCTGTGCCCTGAGGTTCCTCCTCATTCTTTTACTTGCTTCTTCTTTCCAGAACTGCTAAGAGAAGGAGTGCAGTCTGCACATCTTTAACCTATAGAAAATAATTTTTTTTAAAAATTAACATCATATTAGCGCATTCATTTATTGTATTCAATTTCGGCGGCATTTACCGGGATATTACACTAAAAAACATAATGACAGTGATTTTAAAAATAAAATAAAGATGTTCTAATTTGAACGCAAGCGAACGACATGTGATATATAAAAAAGATAGCACAAAAAAATAATGGGATCATTCACTTGTCTTGAATTCCTTCGTACCTGCTATGTATGCAAATTATAAATTTTGTAAAACTCCCTGACAAAAAACCTCCGGGCTACAGACACCCGATAAGATGACTATAAATATCTCTACAACTTACAAATCTATTAGACGAATCGAGGTTATCGGCGAATATGGAGGTCGTTCTGAAGTTATTCGTATTTACCTTTGCTTTTTCAGCAATTAATTGCGGGCAAGATTTGGCTGAAAGACCCGCGGATCCGTTTAACTATATTGTAGAGGCATTCCAACGTTATTGTGGTAAGTGTTGGTAACATACGATTACATTTTTGTATATAGTTTTACCAATATTTATCCGTATAATATTATGTTCACGTTTATAATAATTTAGAAGATATTAAAAAAAAGTATATCTTTAATTATTTTTTTCGTGTTTGTGGCATTTTAAATTAGATTTGAGTGAGGAAGCACAAAGAAACCATCGCTCTTGCCTGATAGAAAATAAAGTAGAATTGGTAAGCTTGTAAAGTTGCGGTAAAGGTTTGTTTAATATAAATATTTTTAGTAATAATTTATTGTTATTTAATATTTAGGTAATTAAATTCGGTAAAAACTGTGCACAACAGCAGAAATTTTTCCAAACAGTTGACGAGGGTACTGATTATATTTGTGTAATCAGACAGACGTCACCTCAGGTAATTTTTCGAAACTTTTAAACGTTTTAATAATCATTATTAAATTCTTAACTCAGTGAAATTTATGTTGATAGGAATACGCAAAATTTGTTAAATGTTACGCTCCTGCTTTTCACACTTTGAGTTTTGACGATCCGAAAACATATCCCACTAACAATGTAAGTATTGAACATTAAATGTATTCCTATGTGAATTTATAAATGATTATTGATCTGTTTCTTTTGTTGTTTTCTAACGTCTTAAGAGTCTTATGGGCTCTGTTGTTTTAATCGAACATTATATAAATTATTACTAAACTAATTATTGCGTAATTGCAAAAGTATTTCAATTAATGCTTTTAAGCAATAATAATTTACAGAATAATTAAGAAATAATTTATTTTTTTTAATATATCTACAATATAAATTATATTATTTGTAAANAGAAAATAAAGCAAAATTGGTAAGCTCGTAAAGTTGCGGAAAAGTTTTGTTTAATATAAATATTTCTAGGAATAATTAATTGTTATTTTTAATATTTAGATAATTGAATTCGCTAAAAACTGTGCACAACAGCAGAAATTTTTCCAAACAGTTGACGAGGTTACTGATTATATTTGTGTAATCAAACTAACGTCACCTCATGTAATTTTTCGAAACCTTTTAACGTTTTAATAATCATTATTAATTTTTTAACTCAGTGAAATTTATGTTGATAGGAATACGCAAAATTTGTCAAATGTTACGCTGCTGCTCTTCACACTTTGAGTTTTGACGATCCGAAAACTTATCCCACTATTAATGTAAGTATTCAACATTAAATGTATTTCTATGTGAATTCATGAATGATCTGTTTCTTTTGTTGTTTTTCTAACATTTTTAGGGCCTTATGGGCTTTGCTGTTTTAATCAAACATTATAGAAATTATTACTAAACTAATTATTGCGTAATTGCAAAAGTATTTCAATTAATGCTTTTAAGCAATAATAATTTTCAGCAGTTGAATTCAATATTAATTAAGGAGAAAAGACTAAAATCAGGCCACTGCACTTTTTTAATGCACTTTTTTCCTACAAATACATATTTTTCGCAATGTAAATGAGAAATATTAAGCTTGTATATATAGAAATATATCTATACATGACATATNGACATTTTTAAAATAAAAATTAAATCCGCGCATTAGTAAATGTTGTTTTTTAGCTATAAAATAATTGTAATAATTAGAATATTGTTTAAATTATTAAGATTATTAGATTATAACCCATCTTATTCGATTTCACCGAGTGCAAGAATTAGGTTTCCTTTTTTTCAACGCTAATTAGAAAAATTTTATATGAGTTTAAAAATATGCTTAATTTGTCGCAAACACGCAATTAATTAAATTAATTACATTCCGGAAAACCTTAACGAAAACTCTGGTTCTGGTTTGTGAAGTACCAAAAATTTGTAATTTTTCTCCGCCAATTTCGGATTTTTATGCCAGTGTGACAAGGAGCTCACGACCAGAGTGATGTTTTGTTTTATCACTCTGTGCAGTATCTTTATTCTGTTATTATATGAATTAATTGTTAAAATGCGGATATAGTAATAATTTAATTAATTATTCACTTAAATGTAATTAATTCTTTCGATGTTCATTCGTATTTATTACACATGTAACATTATATATAAACAAACGAAATAATCGAAGAAACAATCCAACTGAACAGAATAAATTCACCAATAACACCAATGACTAAATTGCTATACTCACTTTCATTTCAAATCTATTTCCACAAACAATACTTTATACAAAATGAAGCAGCATATATAAAGATATTCCGTGTAATTCAGGCATAGGACATCCTTCATTTTTTCGTCTATATTTTAAACGTAGCACCAAATTTCTACACGTTTTCGGATAACTTTCTCTAATTCTTTTCTTAAAAAACCTTGCTTAATAATTAATCTGGATTATCCTGCACTGTATAAATATTAATTTCAGAAACTTAATTTAATCGTTTTTTCAGGTCTTTCAGCCGAATCTGATCAGCAAGTAATTGCAGAAAAAGTAATAGTAAATACAAATAACTTCAGCACGAGCTCCATATACGTCGATGATATCTTTTCTTCTAATAGATATCTAAGTTGTGATTGTATTATATGTGGTTACAGTAGCGCGTGTTCTAATATCTTGCCAGGAATATTAAAATTTTACAACACCTAAAATAAAATAATACGAATTAATATGCATAACGTAATAAATTTGTATACGAAAGATTATGTCGTGTTTTATCAAAGTTTGGCAAAGTTAATAATCGATTTAATATGAATATACCTCATAACTTTTTAAATGTCTATTATGAATATTAAAATTTTTATAATAAAATCTTTAGTTATAAGAAAAAAGTTTACTAATATAAAATAATTATAAGGTAAAAAATTTTTGTTTGATATTAAAAAAAATAATCTATAATAAGTATACAAAGCTCGCACGAAAGTGTTTAAGATATTCGCGTCAGGTGACTGACCCCATTCATTTACTGTGTTGTCTCGATTATTTCTTGTATTTGTAAATTAAGTTGATATTGATATAAAAATTCTGAGGTGATAGGTAGAAAAAGAATTATACCTAGCAGGAAAAAAGTTATTGGGAAAGATCAAAGGTAATATTTAGATACAAGAAGCAATTATGTGTTGTGACATTGTCACAATGCAGGCTGCAAGTATTAGTGATATTTTTAATTAAATAAATTAAAAAGTGCATGCAATTATTGATTTTCAATTTCATCATCTCTACAAGTAACTTATATATGTTTCTATCTACAAGAAAAAATCCTCATCGAATAGCTTAACCTCTTGGGATGCCGTATATGACACGCGATTTTCCTTTCAAAGAATGAGATGCTGCTCTGCTTTTTTGCTTGCTAGACAACTATATTAGTTATATATTTTGTCATTAGAGTTCAGTGAAGCTTATTAGACCACATGCATTTTACTGTGAAAGAAACAAAGGAAAATATAAGTGATTGTCTGAGCACATGTTTTTGGAAGTGATCATAAGTATGAGTGCTTGATGTTAGTATTCAGTTTTCTCTATTTCTATTGATTATAATTATACAATTTATACATGTATTTGTTGAGGAGAGTTCTAAGATTATATAAGAGTATTTTTTAAAAACTATATTAATAACAATATTTCATGAGATGAGCTAACTTTTCAACATGTCGTATACGACACATTGGGTCAGAAGAAATCACGTCGGGAGCCGCATGCAGCCGGCAGGTAGCCAGTTTGACACCCTTTCTCTAACGTATTTACTGCTTTGAATATGACCAAATAAGGCTGCTTACAATGTGTTGTCGCTCGTACTTCGACCTATTCAGTTTGGTGTGACTGTATCCCTTTGTGAATTAGTAATTTTCTGAGCTCTGAAGTTCCTCCTCATTCTTCTACTTGTTTCTTCTCTCCCGAACTGCTAAGAGAAGGACTACAATCTGAAGATATTTAACGGGTATTTCAGTTTTGGTTTGTGAAGTACCAAACATTTGTAATCTCTTCCTTTCCGCGGAACCCAAATTCTCTGCGTAATGTTTTCTACCAACTTTCGTGCTGTCTAATAAATGTTTAAGTGTAGTAATTTGTTTCGAGTTACTCTTTTTCAACTGAATTTCGTCGTTTTCTACCCCATCTTCTTACCTCTAGTCTCACATAAGACACCGCGTTATTGTCATCCGTAAAGAAAGTCAAAACTTCGTATAGTAGACGTAACGTAGTTGGTATCAGAATTAACACACTACCATCGGAGAACCTTAGAATATTGTCAAAAGGAAAATTCGACAACTCATCCCTTCCTTCAGAATTAAGTCTTCTGTTATTTTATAATAATTAAATATATATATATATATACGTTTTTATAACAAAATCACTTAATTATTTATTATAATAAAAGATAATACTAATGTTATTTATAAAATAAAATCTCATAAATGTCTGGCAAGTTACGCAACTCGTCGATAAATTTTTTACTATTATATTATATTCCTTTATACGTTATAGACAGACTATTAATTAGAGCTTCCCGTCAGTAAATTATTAAATAAATAGAGAGGTTGCAGCCGACGTTTTTAACGCGGAAACGTGTACGTCGGACGTTTATCGCCGCCTTCTTTTGAGCTTAGAAGTTTGACAATGACGTTTGGAACGTGAGTAAAATCGTGCTCGACGTTTTAAACGCCATTGTCAAACGTTTTCGCGTTAAAAACGTCGGCCGCAACCTTTCTAATATTACGATATAAAGAGTGAATTTGTTTACTATAACAATAAGTAATAAAATTTGTATTACATGTATAAATTGTCAAAATAAATACATTACGATTATAAAATGTTTGTTTTTATAACAAGAAGTTTAGGTGCGGCTCCCAACTTCTATTTGCATGTAAATACAGATACAAACTATAAAGTAAACGTATTTATTTTATATCGTACAAGTTCATATTTTATGATATAATATGATTATTATTCAGTAAATAAATTGTATTTATTTATATACTTTTCCTTTGAATATTTCACAATCCAAAATAAAATACAAATCGAATCGTCTCAAAATTTATAACATAAATTAATATAAAGGAATTACAAAAATAACATTTAGACGATTTTTTATAGACATTTTTCCTTTAATTTTTAATGATATGTTAATGAGGAAAGTGAAGAAATCGATTTCTCTTGGCTATTTTCTACTTTTTCAAGACATTTCTGAAAAAATAAAATAAAATAAACATACATAAATTAAAATAGTTTACAAATTATATAATTCATATTGTAAATATATACAAAAAACAAATTATGTTTTAATTAAATTTATATAAACCAAATTTAATGTAATTTTTCTTGTTATATCTTTGCTTAAAATAACACATTTTGTAAAAGTTTTAATATATTTTACAGCATATAGACTGAAATATTTATATATATATAGTGTATATGTGACGTATATATATGTAGTATACGTATATAAGCGTATAGAGTTTAAGAAATATCCGTTTATAAGCTTAACATTTCTGATTTATATTAAAAAATTATGTATTTATTTTTAAATTTTTCTATGTAATTAAATATATATGCATTTTCTTATATTACTTTTTTAAATTTTTCTAAATAGTAGGAGAAAAGTAAGTTGAAAAACTGCAGTAGCCTATTTTTAGTGTTTTGTCGATAATATTGAATTCAACTCGATGTAGTGCAACTATTCAACTAGAATAAGGGTGAAAGAAAGCCAAGTTGCACTATATTGTATTGGATAAACAATAGAAATAGAATAAAACACGGTTCAAGCAAATAGAACAATAATTATTTATGAATTAATGTGTAAATAACTATAAAGTTAAATACATACATGAATAGTGGGATACGTTTTCGGATCGTCATAACTCAAAGTGTAGAGAGCAGAATTGTAACATTTGACAAATTTCCCGTATTCCTATTAATTAATATAAATTTTATTGGATTAGAAAATTAATAATAATTATTATAACGTTAAAAAAATTACAAAAAATTACATGAGGTGACGTCTGTCCGTTTAATTTACAGATGTAATCAGTTAATTCGCCGTGTGTTTGGTAAAATTTCTGCTGTTGAACACAGTTTTTAGCGAATTCAATAACCTAATTAATAAATAACAATAAATTATTGTTAGATTTACTTTACAATAAAACCTTTTTGTAATTATAAAAGCTTACCAATTCTGCTTTATTTTCAATCAAGCAAAACCGAACATCCGCTTTCTTCTTTTCACTCATATCTATTTTGAAACACGAAAAAGTAATTAAAGATGTAACTTTTTTGAATTTTTTTATAGACTTTTATAAGCTTAAACAAAATATTATACGTATAAATATTGGTAGAACATAAAACTGTGTACTAAAACGTAAACGTATGTTACCAACACTTACCACAATAACGTTGAACTGCTTCTACAGCATGGTTAAACGGATTTGCGGGTCTAACAGTGGGATCATGCCAACAATTAATTGCAGAAAAAGTAACAATAAATACGAATAAATTCAGCACTAAATCCATATTCGTCGATGATTTCTTTTCTTTTAATAAATATCTAAGCTGTGGAGGTATTTATACA
>NW_019387718.1:0-1380 GCF_000671375.1 Centruroides sculpturatus | reverse complement strand
TATGTATGTATATTGATAGAACTTGGTTCAGATAACGCGACTTTTAAGAAAGTTTCCCTATTAAAATCAATGAGATAAAAATTCATCGACCGATGTAATTGCTTTATATAGACATTAGGATAATGTATTACTGAAAAAAAACAAATAACTGAAATTAAAAAAATAATAGTTGATTAACATTAAAATTTACACTAAATATTAGAAGACAGCAAGAAATATTTTAATCATGTTTAGCAGAAAAAGTATTGAAAACGAATTTAATCGATAATTAAATGTGCTGGTTTTTTGTAAAAGACAACGTAATCTTACATTATCAATTAGTTTAAAAATAAACTACGGTCTGCATATTAATTCGTATTATTTAATTTTAGGTGTTGACGAATTTTCATTTTCCTGGTAAGATATCAGAACACGCGATATTGTCACCCTTACTGTATAAATACCCCCTATAACTAAGAAATCTATCAGACAAAACCAGATCATCGACGATAATGGAGATTATACTGAAGTTATTCGTATTTACCATTGCTTTTTCTGCAATTAATTGCTGGCACAATTCGGCTGAGAGACCCGAAAATCCGTATAAGCAGGTTCTAGAGAAATTCCAACGTTATTGTGGTAAGTGTTGGTAATACAGTTACTTTTTTTTGGTATATATTTTCATGTTTTAGAAATATTTATCCGTATAATATTCTGTTTAAGCTTATAAAATTATAGAATTACATGTTTAATTATTTTTTTCTCTTGTTTTTTTTTGTTTTTTTAAATTAGCTTTGAATGACGAGGAGGAAAGAAACTTTCGCTTTTGCATGATTGAAAATAAAGCAGAATTGGTAAGCTTTTAAAGTTTTATTTTAATGTTTCTAACAATAATTTATTGTTATTTAATATTTAGGTTCTTGAATTCGCTAAAAACTGTGCACAACAGCAGCAATTTTGTCAAACTCTAGACGAGGTGACTGATTACATTTGTAAAATTAGAGAGAAGTCACCTCAGGTAATGTTTCGAAATTTTTTAACATTATGGTATTTATTATTAATTTCCTGACTTATAATATATTTATGTTAATAGGAATATGGAAAATTTGTCAAATGTTACGCTCCGGCACTCTACACTTTGAGTTTTGACGATCCGAAAACTTATCCCACTATCAATGTAAGTATTTAACGTTAAATTTATTTATATATAAATCCATATAGCCTATATGCAACACGTATACACTGTACTGTACATATTGTATTTGTGACACACATCAAGTACTGTGAAAGCAGCAAACAACTTATATAAGGAAAAACAATTTTGTAAGTAAAATATTTAAAT
The DNA here is from genome assembly GCF_000671375.1 of Centruroides sculpturatus. Taxonomy (NCBI): domain Eukaryota; kingdom Metazoa; phylum Arthropoda; class Arachnida; order Scorpiones; family Buthidae; genus Centruroides; species Centruroides sculpturatus. The sequence continues at coordinate 59 of NW_019387718.1, read as the reverse complement.
TTATAGAAGAGTCCTTATGTAATATATAATCGAGACGGGTAGATAATAATAATAATAAT
>NW_019387717.1:0-9376 GCF_000671375.1 Centruroides sculpturatus | reverse complement strand
TTATAGAATTTAGATAAAAAATTAAGAATATATTTTGGTTGTTTAAACTTACTAACATGAGTTGTAAATGAGAAAATTTACAACTTATATTTGAATTTTTAAATATGATATTTTAATACATTTAAACTGAAATTGTTTTTATTGCAGATGGCCAAGAATTGGAACTCTATTATTGTACATATTGACAATAGCAGGAATCGTATCATACGTTTCTGAATCATTAATTAAGAAATGTTTCGTGATCATTGGTGTATCATTAAATTTAGAGTATGTTTCACGTGTTAAATATTTTTATTAAATACTAGCAAATAATGTCCTAGAACTCATAGACAGTTTTGTCATTGTTAAAAATTAGGCTCTGCCACCCCGTTTTCGGCAAAAGGCAAAGAAAAACTATAAAAGATTTGGCGCAAATCAATCAAAGATTTAGATAATTTGTAAGAAATAAAATCAGCGGGAAGGAATGAAAGGTTCTTGACACGGATGTATTTCGTAACAATTTTGACGTTTTTAGGTATTTTTTCATTGATACGGCTCACTATACACGAATATACTCAAAAAGTAATTCAAAGAACTTAACTTACGTATGTGGATATCTCATAAGAGAACACTAATTGTGATTTTTAAGTAATTGTACAGAGATGACTAACGTTGAACACACAAATACTACAGGCCTACGTACACTAGTTTAGTTTCATGTAAGGAAAGTAAATTCGCTTCTTATAGATATATCTGATACCACAAGAGTATTATTATAAGAAACAAACTACCAGGACAAAATAAGTAAAGCATATACAGAATTAACTGAAGTGAACGTGTCGAAATAGAATGGGTAAAGTAATAAGTTTAAAAAAGCTCAGAAGGTGGTGAAAAGTATTGACAGTGAAGGGAAAAAAACCACGAAAAAATATCTCTTGTGCATTTTCCTTTTCTAATGTGAAAATACTGTATTCCCTATGTTCGTTTGGAAGAAAGAAGTTACCCAATACTGAAAGAATTTAAAAACTCAGTTCAGTAAGTTCTGAGATTATCTGTAGCAAACAGACAAACATTCACGCTGTGTATATTAATATACACAGGGTATATTCTACATGTGTATATAATATAAAAATAATAATAAATAAAATTTCTACACTTAACGAAATTTAGGAAAGACAGTGGAAATTTTATAAAAANGAAACAAACTACCAGGACAAAATAAGTAAAGCATATACAGAATTAACTGAAGTGAACGTGTCGAAATAGAATGGGTAAAGTAATAAGTTTAAAAAAGCTCAGAAGGTGGTGAAAAGTATTGACAGTGAAGGGAAAAAAACCACGAAAAAATATCTCTTGTGCATTTTCCTTTTCTAATGTGAAAATACTGTATTCCCTATGTTCGTTTGGAAGAAAGAAGTTACCCAATACTGAAAGAATTTAAAAACTCAGTTCAGTAAGTTCTGAGATTATCTGTAGCAAACAGACAAACATTCACGCTGTGTATATTAATATACACAGGGTATATTCTACATATGTATATAATATAAAAATAATAATAAATAAAATTTCTACACTTAACGAAATTTAGGAAAGACAGTGGAAATTTTATAAAAATGATAGCCTAAATATTTTTTTTATCAAATGTTAAATATTTTAAAAAATTTCAAAGTAACGTTTTCCAGTATTCATCGTAATGATGCTGATTTCTATTATACATATATTAAGTTAAAATATTTATATATAGTTTTATATTACTTTGTTTGTTTTTTAATTGGTTACAAAATAGTTATCACATTAAAAATATTATTGTATTGTCTAAATTTATTACAGAAATCTTGAGAAGTTGCTGGATAGTATATACATCAAACCTTACTTATCACACCTAAGTTCTTATTGCTTGGGCTTATTAATTGGACACGTTTTATCGGAAAAAAAACAATTGAAATTCGGAAAGGTATGTTGTAAATATGGTTTGATATATTTTCAAGCATTCATTTTAAATCTAAATATTTCAAATAAAAATTGTACTCGTATGAAACAAGTGTTTAACATATTTAGAATTTGGATACAACAAAATTAATTACAATCTAATAAGAGAGTTAACGCATTTGGATGTCTTATTCTCACTAACACACAAGAATCTCATTAGAACAAAAATCAAATTCGACACCATCAATAAAATACAATTAATATCACATGGAATAACGTAAGATTTTCCAGTAAGAACGTCCATTATAAATTGAAATTATGTATTTACCAGATTTACATAAAAAAAATTACTTAATCTTTTACAAGGAATGCTCAGCAATACTGACTGTAGTATTATGCGATATTATGACAAGTAACAGTACAAGAAATTTTAGTGTTCGAATACTACTATAAGGTTTTCAAAACATCGATTATCCGAGGAACTGAACACTGTAACGTAAAAATTATTTGGCACGTAGTGACAGTACTGTAATTACACTCTGTATTTCACAGACATTGTGCTTTCTAATGTTTGAATTTGGCATATTTTAATTTCATATTTATACAAGGAATCTATATTTATATATAATTGTTTCTAGTTATTTTACTCAAAAGAACTACAGTATTTCATTTCGCTTGTATCATAATCAGTCGTTACATATAGGAATGCACACAATAAATTTAAAGCAAATAACATTTAAATACAGAAATATATAAAATAATCAATGTGTAGACTACTTTATTAACCTCACTTGACACGTGTTCTAATGTATACTTTGTTCCTGCTTTCTATGATTATTTACCATGTAAGTAATCATATTTCAGTCTCTAATTTACTTATGGACTGTGACGTATCAACGTCATTTAAATCATTAATATTTATTTTTTAGGTTTATTTTCACGTTTCGAAAATAAAACTAATATACTTTAAAACTTAATAGAAGTATGTCAACCTTTAACACGAAACTTTTATTTCAAATCGTCGTGACTTAAAAATTATTTGTAGTACTTCATGAACAATAATTTTACACGTGTGTTTTATATTTCATTGTAATTATTGAGGAGTGTAATGTATGCTACACATAATAAATATCAGATACGAAAATAGTTTATACAACACAATTATAATAATAACCAGATATGAAATGATGTTTCAGATATATTTTACTGATATCAATATTTTGATTCTAGCATTCAAATCAAATTATTTTTCTTATGTTGTTGTTTTTAGTTTCTTATCTGTTAGAAATGATTATGATTTCTCTGATTGGCTGTTTTATGCAATTTTCACTAGTTTTGTCACAACGATTGACAGAGAATTTAACGCATGCATTTCGATTTAAATGAAAGATATTACATGAAGGAAGAATTGTATTTTGTGTCAACCGTTGTGGCATATCTACAGGAAATTAGAATAGCCAATTACAAAATTAACAAATTATTTATCATTTCCATGCCTGTTTCATACTTTCTAATTACATTGAGTAATTCTGATGACGATACTGTATAAATACATTTTTATGTCAGTATGTTATATGTTCAACCTTTATCAATAGAACAATATTATGGCAATATAGGGCATGAATGGCTAAAATAACATTTTTAAAATCAAATTATATCTCAAAAATTTATTGACTTTTATAATCGTCGTTAACTTTTAAGCAGCAACTTATATATATATAGCCTATATATATATAAACAAATAATAAAGATGAAAATGTAATTAAATGATAATTTTACGTATACCATTAAATTGAAAATATAAACAATTTTAAATTCGATAACTGAACGTATATTTTTAATATCATTACAGAGGACTCTCATTTCGTGTTGGATTACGACAACTTGTTTGATAGGATTGGCTTTCTTCGGTTTGCACAATTACAGACTTGATCCTTCTCCAAATGAATCAGTAATAGCTGCTCATCAGATTCTTACTCCATTTGCGTGGACAGCCATAATAGCTTGGATATGTGTTGCGTGCATTTCGGGATACGGAGGTATGTTGATAACTTTAATTTAAGAACTGTAAGGAATACATTATTAAACAGTTTGATTTTTCTTACAAAATAAAATATAAGGCTTCGTCAACAGATAAGGTTTACATTGACTCACTACAGTAATAAAAAATTGACTACACAATTTCGTATTTTTCCTTAAGCGTAAGCGTTGTTAGCTTTCGGACACTCACTTCTAACAGAAATATGAAACACGTGCTACAAATAACGCTTGACGTGAGAAAATGCAAAATTGGATTCTGCTGTGACGTTGATATAGATTATATATTTTCTTTTTGTTTATCTGTTATTATTTTATATATAAAAATACATAAAATGTTAAAGCATTTTTATTAATATGTATATATTAATAAGTCGAGTCCCCTCCTGAAAAAAAGAGTTCACACCGCACTGTAAATGCTAATTAAATTTTAAAGTTCTTCAAGTTTCGTTCTTTATTACATTCTTACATTTTAATTTAAATTACAATTCTAAAAAACTTAAAAATTTATGTCTAGATGGAGGCTGTCTAAATTATGTTTGTCTGAGTTAAAAATCAAGTTTTATTTATTGATAGGTCCAAACATAGAGGGAAGTTGCTATTGATAGTTTAATGCGATTGTTGATTTAAAGGCATACTGATTGGTGATATAAATGGCGATGCAAAGATATGTAACATCTCATTGAAAACTATGAATGAATTAAAGAAAATTTTCTTGAAAATTAATAAGAAATGTACTCTTAAACCTCGCTCTTAATAACTTTCTACAACTGTTTATATATTGTGTTTTATTAAAAAATGAAGTACTAATGCTATTTGCATGCTGAAAGTACGATTTTTGCTTTATAAATCATGCTGTAATTCGTTCTATATGTATTTCGTAAAGATAAATTATAGGAAAAACAAATCTAACGGATTTTCCGTTAAAAGACAGATGTGTGCAGCTACGTTAGTTTATACATAAACCAACAGTAAATATACAGATGTATAAATACAGCAAAAATTACCTTTGTTAAATATTTATATATACTTCACGGAAATAAGTTAATTCTGAATTTTAAAAAAATTTAAATATTTTATTCAGAAGAATAAGAGACCATAAATTTACCTATGCTTTTGACTAATATTCTGTAATAAATAAATGAGAAGACATTAATAGATTATACAGTCTTTAGAATCTTGGCATTGCCTTATGTCAGGAGAAAAACTTAAAAGTAATAATAACACAAGATTTTCTGTTTTTTTTTGTGTAAAGAAATTTCTTCACTAAAATATGCGAAAATTATTAAGCACGAAAAAATTGTACTTTTATTTTTTGTATAACGCTTGAAATTCAATTAATTATATTTAGTGGGATGGATCACGTGTTGATCACAGTACAGTTTCTGAAATCTTCAAATGACACTGAACACAGCTACCCTCATTTCTTTCTCGACATTAATTTTCGTGCGACACTTAGTTTTTAACACAGCGACAGCCGAAGACCACAAATAAGAATTCGCAATTGGAATTAAATTTTCGGAGCTTTTCAACTCAGAAAATTTTAATTCAATAAATATGGTAACCATATTTATTATCCGACATTCACTTAATTCCATGCTGCTAAATTTTGTTTACAACGTATTGTTGCAAAACATCTCAATAAAAATTTTTCTTTTGCAGCAGTAAATTCAAATGGAGCACTGGCATCAAATGAATCTTGAATCTATGAAAATTTATCGATATTATCAATTTGAAAATATTTCTCAAACTAAGTGATAAGCCGTGATAAATGTTCTTCAAAAATGCATTTCATACCTCGAAAGAAATTAAATCTACTGGAGATGAAAACTGCTGCTACAAGAAAAAACTTTCTTTTCCTCCATCTTCATTTATTTTTATTTAGCAGAGTTTTAATTTTTTTATGAAAGCTAAAATTTTCTAAATCAACATGCACTTTTTAAAGTCGATTGAGAAAATTTCAGCTTTTATAAAAAATTAAAAATGTGGTAAAGAAAAATAAATGAAGATGAGAAACTGCATGTTGACTCCTTGTACGGCATTCAGAGCATTCAGCTTTTCAAAAATATCACATACGTAGGCTAGTTTTATCAAAAACTCTTCATTCATAAATTTTCCGCATACATGCTGTCTTCCTCTTTACGAAAAGTATAAATTTCCTGACACAGTTCAAACATACGAAACTAAACATTAATACGAGAGAGCCATCACGAAGTGCTGTAGTACAACAAAAACGTGTACTCGGATCCAATATATTTGAAAAATCTTTCCTTCAACGGCTGAATTTTTATAAAGTTTACTACATTGACTACATATTCTAAGGCCTGGTTCAATGTAGCACTCAGATATTTTGATGCGATTGCTTCTCTTGAATGATGCAACGAGTCCACAGTGCATTAGACTCTTTGCTTCGAAATGCTTATAATCCTCCAAAACAACCGGACATAGAAAGAGCATCATCAGTACAGATATCAAAGCATTCTGTCCACTCCAAATTGTTTTCAGATATAAAAGTATTAAAGATCTCGAACAAGTCTCTAACCTTAGACCAGCAGTGATACTTTTACAAAAGAAAGGTTTTCTACAGTGTTATAAACCGCACATAACAAATGAAGTGAGCGTCATTATTACTATCTGTGGCCTCATCCAGCTACAACAAAAATTCCTTTTCTTTTTTCAATTAACTGATCATTGAGGTATTCCGTTATATACTGTATTCTGCGACTGATGGTATCATTAGACCAAGGCACTTTTGAAAGCTGCTTTCCAGCAGATTCACCGATATGTTCATCATGTCTACAGCAGCCGGTAGAATGAGTTTTTTTGTGATGGAATGGGCTTCTTACATTTTGCGATTCTCTATGCCATCTTGAAAGATGCTAGCAAAACATTGCTTGGCATTGATGCCTGCTTATAATAAGTAACTTTTTTCTTGATTTAACTCTTTTAATGTTGTAGTAAAGTAGTCGCGATATTTAATAACCATGCTAAGATAATTGCTTTCGAAATGGCGTTTCAACTTACTTAATATCTGTGGCGTAGTAAACACTAGTATTGTGTTTTATTCCAAAGACACATGGCAAATTTTCCATCAAATTCCTTTATTAGTTGAGTCGATTTGATTTGTCAGCTTTTATAATTTCTAATGCGTTATCTCATAGGAAGATATTCAGCTCTTGGATTTGGGTCTTATATTGAAGATAGCTTGGTTCTTTTATTATTGTTTTGTTTCTTTCTTTAGTTATATATGATTTAATTTTATTACTTAGTTTACTCTTCATTATATTCTTATTCTTATTCAACACCCTTGGTTCATATGGAGATTATAGCCTGAAATGCTTTTTCTCCGAGAGACGAATTTATTGATCGCTATGCGACCGAAGAGCCAGCCGTATCTAACGGCTTATACGCGCGCGCGGGAAAGAGTGCCTTCCGGGAGGACTTTTATGGGGAACTGGCCTCCTATTCAGTCGTTGTTGGCAAGGACTCTTCATTATAGTTGATTCTGTTTCAGGTTGATTCAGAACACATTTTGTCTAGATTTGGTATTATATTTAAGACGTCCCATTTATTGGGGCCGTTGAAATCTAATCCTCTATATAGTATTTCCTTGATGTTTATTGGTAGGTTTATTTTTGTTTTGTTTAGTATAAGAGCTTCTTTCCAACTTGTCAGTTCTATTTTAGTTGGGTATTGAAATTTTTAAATTAATTTTTTATATTTGTTCTCTTCATATTGCTGATTGTATTATATTTCTTCTTTATTTTGTAACAATCCTATCTTAGTGTTTGTCTCATATTTTTTCAGGGCTCGTTTTAAACTTCTAATTTTTACATATTTGTACTGTATCGCAGCTCTGAGAATTTTAAAGTTGATATAATTTCTTTCTCTCGTAGGTATAGCTTCTGGTATACTTAATATCATTAACTCTGGTGTCAAAACTTACATACAAAGTACACTGCGGCCTCTCTTCGCCATAGTCTTCTGTCAATGTAAAAGGAACATTTGAATAACGGTCATATTTTCGATATTTACGCATCTTCACACTTTTGCCACTGGTTGACAGCGTAACCTTTTTACTTTCACTCTCGCAACGCTATTACTACTTAGTGAACACCGATTCATTCTCAAAAATGCATACGAGAAGAAATACATCAAAACCTTCACTTGCCTTAATGACGACAATATTCAGTCGATACAATCTCTGAAAACTTATTAAACACAGAAAGCGCGTGAAACCGGCAGCTATTTATATACGAACACAAAGTACTAAGAAAGATTCACAAATTAATAAAACGAATTCTTCGTAGCTCGCAGGTGGTCTCACAGACCCTGCGCGATAGTTAGATAACATATTTTAATAATAAATACAGTGGGTGATCGGTTAACGAACAGTTCGGTTAGCGAACAAATCTGATAACGAACACTTTTACGAAAGATTTTTATAATCGGATAGCGAACACTTTACTGAACAAAGATAAAAAAAAGCCACAGAAAATCACGAATACCGACTGATTTTCCTTTGTCTTCAGGTAACAATTCGAAACCGTTTGGAGCGCTGGAGACGTCAACATCGACGCTCAACCCGATATCAACCGGATAGTATTCCTCCGAATGTTGAAACTCTCTTTTGTATTTCCAGCTTTTTGTTTACCTTTCCGACAAATAATATTTTATAGTCTTCGCGAAACTGTCGGACGGGCACTTGTTAAGTTTTGCGTCGGGGTTTATTTACGAAAGTTGAAAGTTTAACTGTTCCACCGGATATTCGTTAACGTTTTATTACCAAATTTCGAATTTCATCCGGGCCTTGCATTTAAATAATTTTTGTGGGCTAGCTGATTTCTGTTCTCTAAATTTTTGTAATTGTTTTTCTGAACTTTTTATTTAAAAAAGAAACTGATATTATTATGGGGCTTAAAAAGAGGAATGGCAAGAACTGTGCTTACCGTAGAAACCAAGTAAGAGATAATAGCCAAGATAGAAAGTGGGCGCAAGATGTCTGCTGTTGCTAGGCAGTATGGCCATTTTACAGCTCATCCTGATCCTGAAATTGATCTGACGACGGAAGAACTCCAAGAACTCTCAAATGAAGAATACCAAGAAACTCAGAGAGATGTGTTTTCTTTTTGAAAAAGAGAAAGACGAAAGAGGACCAATGTCGCAATCTGCTACTAAAGAGTTTCTGGAGTAGTGGGAGGATGTCAGAACAACGATCATCCAAAGTGGCATTCAAACCAAAATAAGGTTAATGAGTTTGCGGATCTCTACAATTTCAATACTATTAATCACTTCCGAAAAATCCTGAAGAAAAGAGAAAAGCAATCGACATTGGACAGATTCTTTAACACCCACAAATGGAAAAATACATGACTAATAAAAATGCAAGACTGCATATATATGTATTTTTATTATTACATATAAATAAACG
>NW_019387716.1:0-9783 GCF_000671375.1 Centruroides sculpturatus | reverse complement strand
CTACGATTCATGGATTTTAAAAAGAATTTCTATAATTTTTCTTTTACTCTTACTAGTCATTTTAACAAAAGAAGATTATGCAAAGAATAAATTAAAAATCAAAAGTATAAACACAATAGCAAATTGAACAATAACATATGCAAATCCAGAATACATAGAGCATGACGGCACCTGAACTATATTTTTCTTTATTTATCAATAAATACAATAACAAAAATGTCATTCTCTGACAAAATCTCTTTGTTCATGGAAGAATTTATCTTATAAAATGTAAATATCCCAAAACTTAACAGAATTTGAACCTGTAATTTGATGAAAAGCGAATAGTGTCTTAACAAATTCTGCCAGATAAAAAAATTTAATGAGATGTTATTATTAAACTATTCTTAAACATACATCATTTGTTTTTAGTCATCACTGATTTAAAAAAAAAATGAATTTATTAAATTTGAAGATAATCAAATAAAGAACAAGAAATATCTGTCAAATAGATCTTTAAATTAAATATTCAAATAATAATAATAATTAATATTTAATTTATTTTTGATTTTTTTATAATTAATTATTAGTTATAATTGTAATTCACCAACAGAAAAAACATTTTTATGCAATTACTCATGTACATTATATATTTTTTGCAACTAACAATATTTTATTTAAATTTCTTACTTTCATTTTTTAATTTCAATTAATTTTTATTTATTTAAACTGTTATTTGTTGAGAAAAAAAATCATTTAAACAACTTCTCTTAAACTTTCTGAAATTCATTGTTTCATAACATATCATTTCTATCTGAAGAAGGGTGATCATAAATTTGAAAAAAATCATGAACTTCTTATAAGATAATTGAATATTTTTATTGACTGTAATTAAATCAATTAAAAATTTTTGTACTTTGTAGAATTGCTGTACAACTCAGTGTCAAATGTATTTATTTTTACTTAAATGCTTTACAAAACATTTCACACATTATCAGATCAAATACTTAAAACTGTTTTAAACATAGAAATTATTCCTATAAAAATTTATAGTATAAAAGACTTAGCTTTTGATAAAAAGAGTGAATGAGAAAATTTAAATAAGATCAATTACTGTAATCAAATAAATAACAACAAGAAAACAGTCTTTGATATTAGATTTATTCATAAAATATCATTGAGAAAAATAAGATAGCTTACTTAAAATTAAAAAAAGGTTTGATATAACTATGAAAGAGTAATTAGGTTTTTTTAAAATATATTTTATATTTTAAAAAACCTAAGTGATAAATATATCTGTGTGCTTTTGATTCTCTGCTTCAGTTATTATTTAAAAATTTTTTCTCTAGATTTCTTTGTCTTTCCTCTTCAGTCATGTAATACATAGTTTCTGAAAAAATTCTTCAAAAATAAAGCAGAAAGGTAATCTTTTGTTGTTAATAAAATTTTATGTAAAATGAAATATTTGATAAAATTTCTACAAAATGTTTTTGAATTTAAGATTTTACATAAAACACAGAAAAAATTCTTGCATACAAGTAAAGAAACTGTGATAAACTAGAGAACTCTCATTGCATTTATCATATGGAAAAATCAAGTTAAAAACTTCATTAAATAAAAAAGATAAGGAAAAAAGGTCTTCTGATGAAAAAATTGAATAAAGCAATTCAAATACAAAAAAATTCAGTATGGTTAATTCTTATAAGAGAGTTTGAAATTCATTCAAGCATTAGAATCTTCATTAATTTAAAATTACGAAACTAATTTTTTCATAATTTTAAATAAATCAGTCTGAAATATAATAAAACCGTTTAAACAAATAATTCAACAATATTTTGATGGGTTAGTTATTTACACTGTTTCTCTATCATCATTAATTATCATCTTAAATGACTGATGTAAATTATAAATTATATTATGGCAATTAAATTATATTTGGCTCTTTCACATTTGAATCATTTTTGTTTATAAAAGATCTCTTTCTGACCAGTGACCAGTAACCACCATCATTATATAAAACATGATTGTTTCAAATATATGATATTTTGGAACTTACCATTCAGAAAAAAAGTAGAACTGTTAATAAATAAATATATTAATATGCAGGATGAGTTAAAATTCACTTGTGCTCATTTCATTCCAAAAAGTACTGAAGATATATAGTTATATAGAAAGTCGTGTATAGAAAATTGGATGAACCTTTTAGTAACTTTTAATAAGCAGAGGTGGTATAAAAGCTCCAATAACAAAGTTAAAGAGCACTATTTAATTAGTTTAAAACTATTTTCTGAATTTTAATAAATACACGTAAGACTACATAATTTGCAACTTTAAACTTAAGTGAAGTAAAGGTGATTTCATTTCATATGATCTTCAAAAGTTACATAAAACAAAATCACTGATACAAAATGTTTGAGTAGAGATATACTTCTTATACAGGGTGGAGCAGAAAGGATAGATGTTTTTTAAAAAATCACAACATCTGTAATTGTTACTACAAAAAATGTGTTTACATTGAAATAGCATTTTACAGAATCAAGTGTAGAAAACATCTCTTATCTGGTGTCTGTTATCAGTGATGCATTTCTGGAGGCAATTTTGGCAACTTCCATATGAACAGCTTCTTTCAGTTCTTGCAAAGAACGATCTTATGCTCATATACATGTGCCTTGAGGTGTCCCTACAAGAAATAACTGCACATGGATAGGTCAGGCAAACAAAGAGGCCAAGGTTATGGCCAAAGTTTGCACAACGAAAACGTGTACATTGGATGTTCAGTGCTGCCATCCTGTTTTTTTTTTTTTTTTTTTGCACCACTCTTATCAGTGTATAACACTAAGAATACATAAACCAAAATACATGATACAAAGTAAACATAAAATTAGTATTCGGCTTTTAGTGTAAACTAAAATGTAAAACTAGATATTAGAAATTATAAATAGTCTTTTCTTCCATATTTTTTGAACATAATTGTAAAAGGCATCAAACAGTGGCTTCTGAACAAGTTTATCGAGTGGACATGGCCTCCTGAAACCAAGTGTAAAGATTTCTAATTTCAGAATAAGCCTATCTTGATTGTAAATTGAACAATGATAGATCATATGGTCGACGATGTCTAGGTTTTCTGTAGAGCAAAAGCAAGAAACAGTTTCTGCCCGGTTATACATCGCCAAGTAGCTTCTAAAATTACCGTGCTCAATAAGTAGTTGTGCAGTAGCAAACATTAAATCGTAGTGATGAGAACCTACATTCAACACTAGGAAAATAAACTCTTGTTATTCTACCAATTTTACTGCTCAACCATTGTTGGTTCCACTTCTGTATAGCGTTGACATGAATATAATTTTTAAGGCTGCTGTGTGAGAGAGGGATGAGCGTATAGTCCAAGTCAGTGTCCTTTGCAGCTGACTTAGCCTCAAAGTCAGCTTTTTCATTTCCTAGTTTTGCCAGTATGGCCAGGAACACATATAAAAGTTATCTTATTAATGTGATTTTTAATATGGTGCTGGATATATGTGATTTTATTGCTATTGCAATTGGAATTTAACAGGGCTTTTAGGACAGATTGAGATTCACTGTAAATGTTGACAGAAAGAGTTTTGTTAGGTAGTGAAGTGGCCCACTGAACAGCTTGGTACACAGCATCTTCTTCAGCTTGATAGATGGAGGCATGTGGGGGTATCTGTACCTTTTGACATATTTGGACAAAATATGTCAGTTTGAGGGAAGATACAGACACTTGACCAACATGAAGGGGGCCTTTGGACCCATCTGTGTAGATATTAATGTCAGCATGGTTATCCAAGGAGGAAGCAGATGACACCAGATGCACCCTGGGAATAACCCTGCTAACAGGGTGATGATTGCAGTTAGTAGGGTAATTGCAGTGTGGAAGCATATGAACAGCGTAGATAGGAGCAGAAACTGTTGTTGAACATTGATGTTTGTGGTTCTGATGTAGTAGTTTAGAACTGTTTCTTCAATACATAGTGGCAAAGGAAGGAGCTCTGCTCATATCAGAGAGGCATTAGTAAAAACAGTTCTGCAGCACCTTGAAATTCTGATGGCAAACTGTCTTTGAAGAGAGAGTAATTTACTTGCTATTGAATTTTTCTAGTTACATGACCCCAGCTAGAGGCTGCGTAAAGTAGCATTGGTTGTATTGCCCCATTATATAGTTTTACAAACTTTATGATTTAGTTCCCAGATGCATCTAGCACATTTTAGCAGCATGTAGTTTATTTTCTTGGCCTTAGCCAAGATATAATCAATATAGTAACTGTATGTGAGCTTAGTATCAAGAATTACTCCCAGGTACTTTCACCGATCTAACCTGCGGCGACAAATCACGGACTGGTGAGATGGCGCCACTCCTCTACAAGTTTCCCGGGAATCCCGGATAGAAAAACGGGAACTGGGTTTTTCCCAGAGAGAGAATTCTGGGTATTGTTGCTTCTTCTTCTTGTCGGGTGATCGCTGCCATGAGCACGTGTAGCTCTCTTTCAAGTGTACTCGAGGATTGTTGTAAATAAATGTTGTTTTAGTTTAAAACGTGGTCGTGGACTTAACTAATTCACGTTTACAACCTTCTGATAAAGACAGTCTTTGTGGAGATGTAAATGGATGGAGAAAGACGGCCAGGTTTCGTCTAAATGATGGCGGCCATCCATTACCTCCAAACCATTCGATTGAGTCACCATTTAATAAAAGCTTGGGGTATGAAAATTTGTATTTCTTGGTGAAAAGCATGGCTTTGGTCTTATAAGTACAGAACTGGAGTTTATTAAGATAGGCCCATTTGGAAGCTATACTCAACATTTCATTTAGCTTACTTTCCGAAAAAGCAGTGTCCTTATGCTGACACACACTGACAAGGTCATCGGCATAGGCTTGTACACTTATGCTTTGTCACGTTCGGTTTTCAGAAAGGAGTTTACCACCAGGTTCCATAAGAAAGGAGTTAGAACATCACCTTGAGGGCAAGATTTAGTTAGGAGTTTTTTAACAGAGTGATCATGGTAAGATAGATTTTTTTTCCTATTAGTTAAAAAAGAGGAGACCAACTTGACAAGATAGTTGGGAAAGCTTGTTGATAATGCTTAGGTGCCAGCATTTTTGGATATTAAAGGCACCTTTAATATCCAAAAATATAGCTGCGGTATAAACTTTGTTATTCAGGCCTTCTTCTATAATTTCTGTCAAGGCATAGATGGCGTCCTCAGCACTTCTGCTTTTTCTGAAGTCATACTGGTTTGGGTCTAGCCAGTGGTACATATTAGCATGCCACTCGAGTCGGCCCAAAATCATTTTTTCAAAAACTTTACCTATTACTGGAAGAAGGCTAATTTGTCCATACTGCTTGGAGGGGTTGTTATTTTCAGTTTTTGGCTTTTTGATAAGGATAACATTGGCAATTTTCCAGTGATCAGGAAAGTAAGAAAGCCTTAGGCAGGAGTTGTACAGACTGAGAAGAAATGGCTCCAAAAGGTTGAAACACACCTGTAGCATTTTGGCATAGATCTCATCACCTCCTGGAGCCTTATGAGGTCCCATAGAGAAAATTGCTTTCTTGAGTTTGAAAGTGGAGAAATAATAATCTATTTCAGTTGGAGCTGAACACACACTTACAGTTTTTTCTGATAGATTTATGTTCAGAGAATTCATCTGTGGTATTATCTCCAGAAAAAGTTGTGCAGCCAAGGCTGATAAAGCATGATATCATAACTTTGATGGGTGTTATCTATGGGAGCCAGAAGTGTAAGATCCGTGTTGTTCCTGTTTAAAATCCTGTAAACATTTTTCCATGGATCAAGATTTCCCTTTGTATTGCAATAGTTTTGCCAAGATTTCAGCCACCATCCTGTAGGCCTAGAAGTTTGACAATGACGTTCGGAACATTGAGCATAATTTCACCAACATTCCAAATGCCATTGGTATTACATATTTTGAACTAAGGTAGGTGGTTAAGTTGCCATCTTGCATTAAATTTAATAATTATATTAACTTTTGAATTAAATTAAATTATTTGAATTTTTTTTCTTCCAGAATAATCTAATCTGTTGTGGACTCAAACCTACAACTTCTACATACTATGCATATGCATTGTCAATTATGCTATCTGCACTTCTATCTGATCTTCAATTCCAGACTAATTAACTTAAGAGTTACTATCTAAGTATCATTTACATAAAGAATTATTATGAAGTACTACAAAATGCTTGGGTGGAACACTGAAGAATCCTTGTATAGCAAAGTCAATAATTACTAATGAAACAATCTGTGATATTATCAACTATTTTAAGGCAAATTTAATAATTGGACATTAAGTAATTTGACTACTGTATAGGTACATGATTAGGCTGCCATTTCATACAGATAATTTTAACAATTATAATAAATTACATTAGCCTTATTACAATCTAATATGGCAGATTGTTTGGTATTATTTAAAAATCAGGTTTGTGGATTTAATGTTTATATATTTTACAGGTCAAAATATTTTTTAAAATATAGAAATAGTTGATTTAATTTCATCTAGAGACAAGTTACAATTGAACAGAAGGATTAAACAACATTTTAGTGAAAAATTTGTATAGTAGTACATATTACAGTTTAGTCAGTGATTAACATTAACAATGATCAAAATTGCAGGATTTTGATCATTACCTTCTTTAAATTTAACCAAAGAATCAATAGGAAGCTAACAATCAAAAATATGAAATGCATTTTAAGTTTATTATTTATCAATTTTTTATTATATAATGTAATATTTTCTATATGAACTACTGAATGTAATAAATAATATCCTTTTAGCAGATAATTTTATAAATGACTATATTCTGATGTACAATTAATAATTTAATCAATTAAATATTAACTTATAATTACTTAACTCAAAGTATTAGTTAAACAAACAATTTGACACCAAAACACTAATTCCAGCAATAAAATGAACAAATAAACTTTAATGCTTGAATGTTTTCGGCAGTCTTTCAGAGGCCCTCGTCAGGAATGTACAAAATACAAAAAACAGTTATATCTTTTGAAAATTTCTAAACCATCAAATATAGCTGTGTTCCAATTTTTTAAATATTTAATCATTGGTGTCAAATTGTTTGTTTAGTATTGGCAAGCGCCAAATCCGACAGAGGGCGCTGTTTTTGAGCCAAGATGGCTGCCGAAACAGGTAAGGAACTGACCACGTGTTTGTTCAGTGCCTGAGCCGATTCAGTTTCTATCGGCTACCATGAAGACCAAATGGAGAACAAATCATTGAATTTATGTCAAATATCGGCTACAGGAAACGACTATATCAGCGACAGGAAACGTTATCTTGTAGAAGATGAAACCGTTTTGGATGCCGGACACATTGTATTTTGTGGATTAAACTCTAACAACAACACCGAAGTTCACATTGTTGCTTTAGTGTTGTAATCTCAGATATTGACATTTTAATACATCTCAATTACAGGGAGAATGCACATGCAAAGCGGGGCTGTCTGGTTTTTGTAAACATGTGATAGCATGTTTATTACACGTTAACAGGTGAGAAGTATTTAAATATTTTAAGCAGTGTACACCATGTTCCAATATAAAAACATAGTTTTATTTATCGCTAGCTGTTACCTGCAACTTCGTCCGCAGAGGTTTTGCAAGCAAACCCATTTATATTCAGTATTTCAACAACCATAGTAATTGTTATATAACACCTACCACCGAGAATGATGAGAATTGCTGAGAATCAAACAAACTATTTTCAATTTGNGTATTTCAACAACCATAGTAATTGTTATATAACACCTACCACCGAGAATGATGAGAATTGCTGAGAATCAAACAAACTATTTTCAATTTGATCAATTTTCTGGAATGTTTACAATCGTTCTATAATCGAACCGATACGCAATAACAAATTCGTATTTAAAAAGGTTTGAACATTTGGTTAAAAAATCGAAATATATAAAAATATTTATAACAATGTCTGAAATGTTATTAATTTAATACACTTAAGCACTTAATGAAGACTAAATGTAACAAAAAATCGCATGTAAAATAGTACAGTAGAAGCCGTTCTTCCGGTTAAGCCTTAATGCTCTCCCTCTCCCCTCGGGGGAATTTCGAAAAACCCCTTCTTAGTGTGCATTCTCATGGTATACCCTACTAAAACTCAGATAAAAACAAAAAATTGCATCTAAAATAGTACAGTAGGAGCCGTTTTTCCAGTTAAGACTTAATGCTCTCCCTCTCCCCTCCGCAGGGGAATTTCGAAAAATCCCTTCTTAGTGAGCGTTTTCATGACGTACCCTAACTGTCTATCAAAGTTCGCCTCTTTAGGTTCAGCGATTTGCTCTGGGCGATGATGAATCAGTGAGTGAATGAGTCAGTCAGGAGGCCAGTTCCCCATAAAAGTCCTCCCGGAAGGCATTTATTTCCCGCGCGTAAGTATGGCTGTTCGTTACAGCCGGCTAATCGGTCGCCTAGCGATCATACACTTACACAAGTCTACTCGGAGAAAGAGCCTATAGTGAGCTATAATCTCCATATTAACATCATCGTAAGAAGAAGAAAGAAGAGTCAGTCAGGACAAGCAATTTTATATATATAGATAATAGTTAAAATTAGTGCCAATTTGAAGGTTGCCCTGCTGAGTCATTCAGCACTTATACAACATAGGCCAGTCAAAACTTTGTAGCACACATGTTTTGTGTGTTGTGTATGTCTCATATTTCCAAAACGGCTTCACCTTCAACAAGATGTTTCCTGTCGCCGATATAGTCTAGAATTTGACATAAATTCAATGATTTGTTCTCCATTTGGTCTTTGCAGTAGTTATCACCGATAGAAACTGAATCGGCTCAGGCTCTGAACAAACACGTGATTGGTTCCTTACCTGTTTCGGCAGCCATCTTGGCTCAAAAACAGTGCTCTCTGTCGGATTTGGTGCTTGCCAATATTGTTTCCAGTTTATGTGTGCCAGTATTTTATGTCTGAAAGTATTAGTTATTAAAACAAAAGGTAATCAATAAATAATTACAATAATTTCAAATGTTAATTAATATTTTTAACTTGCTTTTCTAAGAAAAAAAATAAATTTTATGAAAAATAATTAAAAATTCTAAAATTTTTGTAAAAATTTCATGAATAATATTTAAATTTGCAAACAATAAGAAGAATTCTTCTTGATGTTATCAATTTCGTTTTGAAATGTAATATGAATTTAATTACAATAGTTTATTCAGTAACAAGTCCAAGGACTACTGTAACAACTAATAAATGTAAAAAGAATTTTTTATAAGCTAAAATTTATATGAGAGTCAGATTACATATATTATTAAATAAGATTAGAATTTTTATTGAATTTCTAAAACTGTTTTATTTGTAAATATAGTCTACCAATACCAGTGTTCACTTTAATTTATAAATTAACTTCTTTGATAATTGTTAATATAACTTACAAGTACAAGTAAAATATATATATAATGTGTGTGTGTGTGTGTGTGTGTGTGTGATTATTTGTTTTAAATTCTAGTTTAAATGATTATTAAATTTTAAATAGTATAGTTAAATTACTTAGTATGAAGTCCAAGGACTAGTGCAATCTATTCATAGTTCAGATTCACTGAATAAGTCCTTGGACTTATTTAGAAAAATACACACTATAAAGGATAAAAATAAAGCAATTGTATATAAAATAAAAACTAAAAATGCATAATAAAAACAAAGACTATGAAAATATTATGTCATTCTAATCTGTTCCTGTTGGAAATACAATTAATAATGTAACTTTCTATACAAAAACAAAGT
>NW_019387715.1:6971-9385 GCF_000671375.1 Centruroides sculpturatus | reverse complement strand
ATAACAGATTAATCAAAAACTATTTAATATTGAAATTTACTCTAAATACAATCTATAGCCTGAGAATTCAGCCACTCTCACATGATACTCAGAGATATATATAATATTTATTTTTTACTGTAGGAAGGCTTATAGCCAAAACACATAATAGAGATATCCCACATATAACATGGTAGCTAAATTCCAAAAAAATGCAGTGTTATATAAATCTGTACTATACAAAACAAATGACTAGTACGAAGCACAGGGTTATGTTCCAAAAATTAGCAAAAGTATACTATATTTTTATGCAATTAAGAGAAATATGTCATTAAAGCAATAAATAATTAACAATCACAATCAAAAGTATTGCATGTTAATATTAATTTTTTCTTCACTACTAAACACTGTTAAACAAGGACATTTTCTTTTTGGAAAAATATCATCATCTGAGCTTTGATCTTAATTTCAATTATCAATATCTTGATCCTTCTCTATGTTTTTTCATAAAATCTGATATTTTCATTTATTTGTTCTTGTCTATCTTTAAAAATTAAAATTTTTTTTAATATAGTAACTGTTAATTGAAGTGAAGCGTTAGCAAAGCTTCTTCTATGAGGCTTATAGAATTGTGTTTGTTCTCAAAATCCATACAATAGACTGATTAAACTTTGCCATTTTCCATTAATTGCAATATAAATGGGGGGGTCTATGACTTAGTTTTTGAGATATAAGGTTGTTTCATGAGTGCATGGGATGAGTTTTATAAAAAAGTTTAAATGTTCATAATGAATAATCTCCCTCTCAAGATATATGACCCCCTCTATCACCCCACACGAGCTTTTGCCACCAAAATTTACCATCAATGCCCCTCATATACAAGCCATCATGCCAAATTTTGTTTCTTAATCTTTACTCTATCCTGAGATATTAAGCAAAATAGACATCAACACACACATCCATGGAATGTTTTTACCATTTTTGGATTCAGGAGATCTCAAAATGTGGAGATTTGCAAAAAACTCAGAAAGTCAAATTTGACACAATTCCAATACTTTCCCTTGTTATACATTCATAACAGCTGGGAAAGTAATAGCAAGATGAAACTGGTCAAAAGTTTTCATATAAAATATTAGTTTTCAATATTAGATAAATCAAAGTCAATAATATCTATATTAAGTACTCTTTTTTCCTTTTATTTTTGTTATATGTTACTAAAACCTAAAAAGTTAAGGAAATAATTATCATATCAACACAGAATTAGTTCAAAATATCTATACAATATAGTTATTGACCATTAAAGAGTTAAGTCAACTAAACAGCCTGAGAATGAATAAAATGTTTTATTTTATGTATAACAATAATCTTCACAGTGACCTAACAAAATTTTACAACAAATAAGAACAAACTCTGTTATCTTCATAAATGGATCACTTTAATTTTAACAGATAATTAATAATTTAATGTTCTAATATAATTCTTTGCTGAAATTACTAAATTATATTATTGCAGCTTTCATTTAAAACATTTTTGATAAAATTACTTTAAAATATGTTATAAAAAATAATATGAAAAATAATTATAAATATAAATTCAAAATTATACCAATTTTTGGAGACTAGATAATTCCTCTGGTATCCAATCTATATTAGTTCTATTCAATTTTAGCCATCTCAGTCCTGTCATTTCAGCAACAGCTTTAGGAAAATAATCCTCCTGAAAAAGAAAATTTTGAATTCCTTTATTACAAAGTAAATAATTTTATAAATTATCCTATCAACTTAATTTATATACATATATTTATATTGTTATTGTTATTATTATATTTTTTAATACATTGTATAAAAACTGTATTTTTACAAAATTGGTAAACAAAAAATAAATTATCATTTTAAGTTATGAAATATGTAAGGAATCAAGTCCGAGCATTATTTTTAGTTATTTTTTATTTTGCTTTTTATTCTATTTTTGTTTGGGGCTTATGTTTTGTTAGGATGAAGGTTTCCTCACCACTCACCTTAGAAACTTAAAAATAAAAGAAAGAGAACTAACTCACTGACGAAAAAAAAGCACTGTAGAAAAACTTGCGCACATGTGCACTCCCGAGGGGAAAAAGTAAGTCCGCACCGAGAAAGAGGGGGGAGACCCCACAAACACAACTTAGGAACTTGCTAAACCTTAAAGAATAAAACATCCTGAAAAATTGTAAAAAAGAATAATGTAAAAGTTAGCGAGTATTGTCAGGAAATAGGCTGCCAGGCAGAAAGGAAAGTTTACTGTTAGCGATAAGTATGTAAATGAGGGGAGTGATCTCAATCAGAATTGTGACGTCACCTCATAGTATAAAGTCCGAACATCAAGTGAAGATCACCGAGGTGAGCTTCGTAGCAGCAAACGACAAGAGATGTCCGATAGCGATAAAGTGGTTCCAAGGC
>NW_019387715.1:0-1813 GCF_000671375.1 Centruroides sculpturatus | reverse complement strand
ATAGTCGGAATATTCTTAAAATGTGCATTTATATATTGCGGCTTTTTTAGATTGATGAATGCACCGCTCTACAGAATTCTTGTAAATAAATTGTAAATGGCTATGCTCACTAAACAGCGCCACAGAGTACACAACATGTACGGAAGCAGAATATTTTTATTTTCTTTTCGATCACCCAGTTTGATTCTACCAGTCCATAATCTCGACATCCTGTCACAGGTACCATATCGAACAATTATTTTAATCTCGAGTACTATCCATTTGGTGCTAATTCCTTAATTATTCAAAGTATTTATCCATATCATTTTAGACAACATGACATGTCACACACATCTGAAGTTTAATTATCACACAGCACAACCTGTCCATTTTCTAGTCTACCATCACAGTGTATTGGATTTATTTATTATTTAGTTTATAGATTCACAAAAAGGAGAAATGCAGAGGAGTGAAGTGACAGACACTGCCATAGGTTTTTATGGGAATTTGATTAATTCATTCCAGAGACTCCATAAAATAAAAAAGTATATACTTTTTTACTACACTTATTTATATGTAATAATAATAATAAATATATATATATACACAGTCCTGCATTTTTATTAGTCATGTTTTTCCGTTTGTGGGGGTTAAAGAATCTATCTAATGTCAATTGCTTTTCTCTCTTCTTCAGGATTTTTCAGAAGTAATTAATAGCATTGTAATTGTAGAGATCCCCAAGCCTATTAATCTCAACCTGGTTTGATGCCATTCTAAGACCTCTGTTCTGACATCCTCCCACTTGTTCAAAGGATCTTTAATAGCAGATATTGGCATTAATCCTCTTTTTCAAAAGAAAAAATATGTCGCCAAGTTCCTTGGTGTTCTTCATTCAAGAGTTCTTGGCATTCTTCTGTTGTCAGATCAGTTTCAGGTTCCATTATGAGCTGTTCAATGTTCTTTATTTCTCAGATGTGATTTTTGTTACTCCTTTAGCTGCTTGAGTCTTCTTGATAATACTGTATCTTTCTTAGATAAGATTGAACTGCAGCCTTGTGCAGCATCAATGTTAATAAAGAATTTTTTGCTTTTTATGCTGTCAGCTGTTCAAGTCATACTGTCCAGCAAAATCAATCATCATCTGCCCACTCTCTACCTTTGCTATTATACTCTCACCTTTCGAAAATAAAAACCGATGCAAAACTTAACAAGTGCATGCCCGACAGTCTTGCAAATACTATAAAGAAACTATTTCAGTCAGAAAAATAAAAGGCTGGAATTACAAGGGAAAGTTTCAAAGTTCAGAGGAATACTATCCGATCAGTATATACCGAGTTGAGCGTCGATGTTGACATCTCCCACACTCCAAAAAGTTTCAAATTGTTGTCTGAAGATAAGGGAAGACCAATCGGTATTCATTATTTTATGTCGCTTCTTCTTGTGTTCTGTGAGGTGTTCATAATCCAAAGATAAAAATCTTTTGCGAAAGTGTTTGTTATCCAATTTGTTCATAGTCTGAACTGTTTGTTAACTGATCACCCACTGTATGTTGTTATTGTATTAATTTTTACTAATAATATAGATCTATCAGATTAATTTTTTTATTTTAATAAGTCAATTATAAAAATATCACTAATAAAAACCATTTGTTTATGTTCACATCTAAAATTTCAACAGATTTTATATGAAATCTCCTGAAAATGTCATTATTTGTTTTTACGTAATCAAAGGATTTAATTTCATTATCAGCAAAATATTAAAAAAAAATCCAGCAATACATTGCTTAACTTTCTCAGCAACATTTAAAACTATGGGGCACATCTGTTATGATATT
>NW_019387714.1:0-12395 GCF_000671375.1 Centruroides sculpturatus | reverse complement strand
TTCGTATGGAGAAAGTCTGTAATTTCCCCGGCAAAAAAGTTAAAACTCCGTACGGCGCCATCTGTTACGGGATTTTATTCCAAAACTTTTTATTTTAAATTGGCGTAGCAATTAATTTTCGGAGTAGAGACGAGTTTTATAAATAATTATAAATGATAATAACTTCGTTAAGTCCGAACCCGCTAATAATAACCGGACGGCCACCCGCTGGCTCCGTAACCACCAAAATTTAGTGGGGTGCGTGGCCTTCAAACACAAATCTGCTAGCAAAATTTCACAAATCTTGCACAAAGGGACTCTGACTTTTGGACCAGCCCAAAAATGTAAAATTCCGCATGGTCATTTATAAAAACTTATCTTTTTACATAAAAATTCATAAAAATTAAAATTTTGAATGCCGTTTTTAAATAAAAATGACTTCTCAGATAGTTCTTTTTTTTACTTTTAAAGTCTTTAGAATATTTTCTTTTTTAAATTAAACTTAGATTTAAATTATTCAAGAAATAATTTTATATCAGGAAAATTGTATTTAATAAATAACGTTTATCGATTTTTTAAGAAAAAATTTTAAATAAATCAAAATTTAAAGAAGGAATTTTCTTAAATGAGATCGTCTTTCAATGTTTAAGGAAGAAAAATGATTGCATTTTTTTGGAAATTTCTTCTCGGAAAATGTCAAAAATCTTCGAATTCATCGGAGATAGAAGAATCGACGATAAGAAGATAGAAAAATAACGTGGAAATTAATGGAGGGCCACATTTTCCTTTGGCCAATTGGTTCGAAGCCGACATTTTCCACCGGTTCCACCCCCCGAAACCCTTCTCGAACGCATTCCAGCTTCGTACGTTAAGAGAAAGTCTATTTTCATACGCGTTAAATATATGGTACTCGAGTGTTAGAAAATATCATTATAATTTGCGGAACATCCGGCTAATTTAAGATGCGTTGGTTTACGTCAGTTTCGCGTCGTTCGTGTTTCTTACGTAATGAAAAAGGGTCGAAATGACGTCAACTTGACCGATGCAAATACAGTGAAACCCGCCTAAGCTGGAAACGCCCGGTAGCGAATACTTTTTCCGTTTTGAACAGGTTTGTTCTTTAAACGTAGGAAATCGCCCCGTTTCCACGATTTTTTTTCCGTTTTAAACACGTTTTACTGTATATAATAAAATCACGCTTCTATGTTATAGAATAGAACATAATTCCAGTAAACGATAGGGAAATAAGTGCGTAATTAAAGGATAAAGCATTGTTTTACGTTACGTACTACCAACATACTTATGTGTGTAGAAGGACGTACGGTATTATACTCGTGTTATACACAGAATACTCATTAAAATTGTCGCGGAAATAAAGAATAACGCGAGCATTGTTTACGCGCGTGGAAAAGATAAATGACACGTAAACAACTGTTTATAGACGTAGAACGGACATAGAAAATTGTAATAACGTAGAATAAGCATTGTTACGAAACAAACACGGTTCTTCACACACAATAATGTGGTGATTCCGCGCGCATCTATGTGTTATTCCTGTTGTACTGTTCATTCAACAATAACAAATACATATAATTATTGTTAATTAGTAACAATGAGGAGTATAAAAAGCATACGTGGCATTATCTATATATATATATATAAATGGACATGTATGTCTCTATATTTCACTTTTCCGCCAAAACTACACATCGCACATGAATAGTGTTTGTATGTGGTGGTAGCCCCGAGTCTCCATTCGTGCACTATGGTGGTTGCGTCTCGATAGCTATAAGGGTGCGGGAGATATGGGCTTGAAAGGGGTTGACTTCGAAGATGTGTAACAATGGAAGCGTCAACAATAGAAGTGTTAACAGTGGAAGTGTTGAGTAACAAAGGAAGTGTTAATATAAAGCGGCATGCAAGATTTACAGGCGGTTTTTTGCNTAGTAATATTGAATTTAATTTAAGAATTCTTTAATCTATAATGTAAGCAGCCATTTGAAATGTTACATAAAACATTATTTATATTATTTTAAGGCAACAAAAGCAAAGAATACAAAAATAAGGAAAAACATCGATGACATGGACTATTGTTTATACTCTTTACAATTAAAACAATAGAAAAGCAGAATATATAAAGTAAAGCAATAAAAAATTTTTAAAGCGTAGAAAAATACGATAAAGGAAACTTATGCATATTTAAACAATATTTGCAGTTTTTAAAGTTGTATTATATATATAACACAGTAAAACCTGTCCAAAACGGAACCCGTATAATGCGGAAACCTGCCTAAACGAAAAAGTTTTTCGGAACGAAGTGCAGTATTGCTTTAGCGCTGCGAGAGTGTAGCGCCAAAGGCCCTAAGAAGTAGATTTATGTTTCCCAGGCTTCGTAATAAGAGGCTACGGTTCTGGGCCCCGCTATTGTAATTATATTATTAGTCGGTATAGAAGGAAGGGCCTCTTATATGTGACAATTTAGGTCCTCGAGTTTAAATTTGGGCCCGCTTGTAAGTGATTGCAACGAGCTTAATCAATCCTCTTCAGTTTTAAAGAACATTGTTAAAATTTCATTAAATGATTACAATAAGGGGCACATATAAATTGTTAAGACAATTTTATGCTGTCTCGATTATTATATCATCATAAAATAGTCGTAAGATATCAATAAAATGACTTGATTTTTATGAAATACGTCAGACTTGGTGAAACTCAATAGTGGTACCTCAACATCAGCGATATATCACGAAATATTGAGCCTTCGCGAATATTTTAATTAGGATTTTGTGGTGTTCCAATATTATTACAGCCTCTTTTATAGCGCCAATAACGAGGAAAACCAAAATGAAAGTGTGACTCTATATAAATAAAGGGCGAGAGGAGATAAAAATTAACTCTTTTATTGACCAGACAGAAAAAAAATCGTTTAACCCCATATTTTTCTCGCCTTCTCCTGTTTTTCTTATCCAACTCGATGTAGGTTATAGTTTGATATCATATCTTATCGGGTTGCGGCTTCCAAATTGAAGACCTATACATTCTCACTGTCTGTCTGTCCTTCATAAACCTCGAGAAAAGAGTTAGATAGACGAAAATCGAGACCATGTCTTGATCTCGAATTCACGTAATTTTTTAAATTAATATACGATTAGAAATTGCGGCCCTTCGTTGTGACGATTTTTTATTGTTATATTCCATTTACGGTTAATTAATTATAACGTATAACAAAAGATACAAAAATTCTTGCAACGTTATTAAATGACACGACATAGTTTTGTGATATTTTTCTTATTTCTCAAAATAAAAGAACTGGTTTGGTATTCGCTTCGCCTTTCCGAACTCCGCCCGTTCGTTTGTTCGTCTGTAAAATTTCTAGGAAACTAAAGAAGAAAATAAAAATTTTGAAATATTTTTCCGGCCTATGCAATCTCCCGCAGTAATTTATTATCGAGTGACATCCTTATTCGTGTTTTATCATCTTTAAACGTAGTACATAAAAGATTTTACTCCCTCAACACTTCTCAGAAATTAGAAGAAATAGACAGACTGACGTAACCGTCGATTACGACACAGTCTAACTTAAATATTTAATTTTTATTCTTTTATTTGTTACAATTTATGTATACAAAAGTGTTAAAATAGACAAATCACAGAGAGTATCTCGACATTAATTCATTAACATTAACACCGTTAGGCACGGTAACAATGCTAATGAATGTTTGCAGTTAGGTAGGTCAACATCGATAACTAATTGACACTATATAACTCTGTATAACTCGTAATTTAACAGAGAAACGAGGTCACGATGGTAATAATAATAATAACTCGCACAATACGGTACATAAATTACGTATTACACGAGTTACACCTTTGATTATTCGCACGTATAGAACTAAAGAGTTGCGCGAGACGTACAGATGCAAATAATCAACGATATCGATGATTTCGATACTCGAAAAGAAGATAAAAGTTGTATTTCGAAAGACTTTGATGGAAAAATTTTATTTTATTTTAAATTTCAAAACGTATGCATTTATTAACGTATGAGGTAAAACAGTAGGAAAATACCAATGATAAATCGTTCTACGTCGTCATAAATCGGTATAAATGGCAAAATCGCAACTAAAATAGTTCTTTCCACCAAAAATATTCTCGAAAAAAGAAATTATCCTTCAGTTTTGTAATATTAAAGCCTGGAATTATGATCAATTCATCAATTTTGTAACCAATATATCGTACGAGATTAACTTTACCATTTATTTAAATGTTATTAAACGTGGCCAAATTACCGACAAAACGCGCAACAACGGCCACCGACGGGTTATTTAGCACGCATTCGAAGAAGAAACGTTCCCGAAAAGATGGCTGCCGGTTAAAGATGGCGGCATGGGAAGTTTCCCAGGGCGGGCATTTTATAAACATTTAAACGGCAAGTTATTAAGCGCGTGAAATACCTTTCATTTACTTAAAAACTTAACCACTTAAATATATTTAAATCAGATATTAAATATTTAAAATAAAATTCAAATTGGTTTAAGTTAAGCCATTTAAATTTTACTAAAATTTATTTTTAAAATAAATTAATGTTTTTAACCTTAATTTAATTATAATTAAATTAAATTCTAACGAATAAACTTTAGTTTATATTATCGTTATTTAAAAAAATGCCATTTAAATTTTGTAAATATAATTAGTTTATTAGAAAAAATCCTCCATACATTTTTATTTAATTTTTGAAAATATAAATAAAGGATAAAATTCTATAAAAGTTATATTATTATATATAATAAGTAATTTTATTATAATTAATTTTTTACAGGCGATAAGGGAAACTTCAACTTTTATACATTATTTTAAACGATAAATTAAAAAATAATATTTATTTAGACATTTTATTTTTTTAAAAATGACACAGTTTTACACTTATATTAAAATTGATTAAAATATACTCACAAATTTTGAAATTTTTATTTGGTAAATTTAGAATAAAAAAATAGGACAGAAGAAGAAGGAGGAAATACTTTGAAGAAGAAAAGATGGAGCGAATGTCGAAAAGTATAAGGCCAAACCCATTCTCCTCGACAATGTCTAGGATGGGCACACGCCCTCTATAAATACCCCCTCATTCGATTAACCAGAAAATGTCGCCCTTCCACCGTAATAAACTTGCAGAAAGTCCGAAAATATTCCATTCTCTACAATTTTAAGGCATGGCAAGCCAATAAAACTCGCTTTAAACTCTTAATTTACCTCAATTTTTAATAAATTTTTAATGGAGTATAAAGTAGTTACGAGAGTTAAAATATAAACTCGACTTTTATAATTTTACGTTAAAATAAGTAAATATTTTATTATTTTTCGCGTTGTTTAACTTAAAAACGGAAAAGAGCGCGTATTTAGTCGGGTTTAACGTGGAGAAACCGAAGGGGGAAAAATTGAGAAAATATTTAAATACGAGTTTTATGTCGATTTCGTTGGAGTCTACCAATCGGGCAGATCTTTTCGATCTCCGAAACGATCGATAATTGACGTCACGTTTCTAACAACGATCGATCCGAGTCTGGTTTCTAACGAGTACATTCGCCATCTGGAACAGTCCAGGTAATGGCACGGTTATGGTTTTTTTTAATACTAATTATCCTTCGAATAAACTCGAAATTAAAAATATCAACTAAATTGGCGTAAAGTAGCAAAATATCCTTATCTTTCTTTGGAAAGGTAGACGATTTTTACTTACAAAGTATGTACATTTTTTTCATTTACTAAATAAAATGATTTAAATTCGTGTAAAATCTTTCTTTTATAATTTAACACGTTTTAATACTATTGGTTCCTTTGGAAATATACGTACTGTACGTTTCTATTAGAAAGACATGCACGTTTTTATTGAAAACGTACGTAATTTTCATTGGAAATACACATTTCTATCGAAAAATATACATATTTTTATAGGAAATACATACGTTTCTGAGCAAAAATGCATTTTTTGTTTAAAAGACGCTCATATTTCCATCGAAAAATGCACACTTTTATTCCGCAATTTTAGATTTTCTCTGGAAGAAAATTCCCTTTAGAAAAATATACGCAGTTTTTTCGAAATTTCTTGTAGAAAAGCGCACACTTTCCCTTTGGAAAACACGAATTGCACGCGCCTCCGTTAAAAAATAATAATAAATACAAAGTTTTCCATTAAAAAAGTATATCCCACGTATTGTTTTTATCGATTTTAACTTTAAAATATGTTTGGCCCAGTTAGTTTTTTGCGGGATAAGAAGCCGGAAATGACGTAAGAGCAATTGTTAAAAATACGAGAGTAGAGGAATAAGGAAATAAAGAGCATTAAAAATGTTGTTGGAAATAAACGTCACATTCGAAGAAAATATTACGGCAGGAAATTGCTTTATTTTATTTTATTTTTACTCGAAGAATAATAATAATAAACAAGAAAATGTTTATAAAGAACTAATTTCGACAAAAATTACCATTTCCTTTTCGATTTTTCATTCTTAAATTTAAATAAAAGTTTTATAATTCAATTTATGTAATAATTAGTCTTTTTCGTATGGAGAAAGTCTGTAATTTCCCCGGCAAAAAAGTTAAAACTCCGTACGGCGCCATCTGTTACGGGATTTTATTCCAAAACTTTTTATTTTAAATTGGCGTAGCAATTAATTTTCGGAGTAGAGACGAGTTTTATAAATAATTATAAATGATAATAACTTCGTTAAGTCCGAACCCGCTAATAATAACCGGACGGCCACCCGCTGGCTCCGTAACCACCAAAATTTAGTGGGGTGCGTGGCCTTCAAACACAAATCTGCTAGCAAAATTTCACAAATTTTGGACAAAGGGACTCTGACTTTTGGACCAGCCCAAAAATGTAAAATTCCGCATGGTCATTTATAAAAACTTATCTTTTTACATAAAAATTCATAAAAATTAAAATTTTGAATGCCGTTTTTAAATAAAAATGACTTCTCAGATAGTTCTTTTTTTTACTTTTAAAGTCTTTAGAATATTTTCTTTTTTAAATTAAACTTAGATTTAAATTATTCAAGAAATAATTTTATATCAGGAAAATTGTATTTAATAAATAACGTTTATCGATTTTTTAAGAAAAAATTTTAAATAAATCAAAATTTAAAGAAGGAATTTTCTTAAATGAGATCGTCTTTCAATGTTTAAGGAAGAAAAATGATTGCATTTTTTTGGAAATTTCTTCTCGGAAAATGTCAAAAATCTTCGAATTCATCGGAGATAGAAGAATCGACGATAAGAAGATAGAAAAATAACGTGGAAATTAATGGAGGGCCACATTTTCCTTTGGCCAATTGGTTCGAAGCCGACATTTTCCACCGGTTCCACCCCCCGAAACCCTTCTCGAACGCATTCCAGCTTCGTACGTTAAGAGAAAGTCTATTTTCATACGCGTTAAATATATGGTACTCGAGTGTTAGAAAATATCATTATAATTTGCGGAACATCCGGCTAATTTAAGATGCGTTGGTTTACGTCAGTTTCGCGTCGTTCGTGTTTCTTACGTAATGAAAAAGGGTCGAAATGACGTCAACTTGACCGATGCAAATACAGTGAAACCCGCCTAAGCTGGAAACGCCCGGTAGCGAATACTTTTTCCGTTTTGAACAGGTTTGTTCTTTAAACGTAGGAAATCGCCCCGTTTCCACGATTTTTTTTCCGTTTTAAACACGTTTTACTGTATATAATAAAATCACGCTTCTATGTTATAGAATAGAACATAATTCCAGTAAACGATAGGGAAATAAGTGCGTAATTAAAGGATAAAGCATTGTTTTACGTTACGTACTACCAACATACTTATGTGTGTAGAAGGACGTACGGTATTATACTCGTGTTATACACAGAATACTCATTAAAATTGTCGCGGAAATAAAGAATAACGCGAGCATTGTTTACGCGCGTGGAAAAGATAAATGACACGTAAACAACTGTTTATAGACGTAGAACGGACATAGAAAATTGTAATAACGTAGAATAAGCATTGTTACGAAACAAACACGGTTCTTCACACACAATAATGTGGTGATTCCGCGCGCATCTATGTGTTATTCCTGTTGTACTGTTCATTCAACAATAACAAATACATATAATTATTGTTAATTAGTAACAATGAGGAGTATAAAAAGCATACGTGGCATTATCTATATATATATATATAAATGGACATGTATGTCTCTATATTTCACTTTTCCGCCAAAACTACACATCGCACATGAATAGTGTTTGTATGTGGTGGTAGCCCCGAGTCTCCATTCGTGCACTATGGTGGTTGCGTCTCGATAGCTATAAGGGTGCGGGAGATATGGGCTTGAAAGGGGTTGACTTCGAAGATGTGTAACAATGGAAGCGTCAACAATAGAAGTGTTANGAACGATCGTAAACGTTCCAGAAACGTTGAAAATAGTTCGTTTGACTGGACGTGAACAGGAGACGTTCAGAAATAGAATCGGGACCAGGAAGTGTTAATATAAAGCAGCATGCAAGATTTACAGGCGGTTTTTTGCACTTTTGCGGGAAATCGAACATATTTTTATACTCATGTAAAAATTCTCTGGAAATGAGAGACCTAATTCTTGCATTTTGTGAAAACGGGTAAGATTGGCTATAATGTAATTATCTTAATCTTCACTATCGTTACTTTTTGACCACAAATAAAAACCCAGCGAAGCGGGTCCTTGCAGCTAGTAAGTAAATAAAACTGTAAATACAGGCTTTAAATACATTAAAAATTATTATTTATTTTTTTAATAATAAAAAGAAATTTCTCTTCATATTGATCGTTTTATTTAATTTGATAAATTGGTAAAATTGAATGTTGCGGATCATTTGAAGTAATGAGAAGTCATTTGTGAAATTCGAAAGAAATGTAAAAATCATAAAGAATATCGATTGGACTATTTTGAATTTTCTTTATTCCACATGCGGAAAATCAATCGAATCGATAATTTATCTCAGAAACAAATTTAATAATAAATTATTTTTTTCGTTATTAAGGAATAAATTTCAAGTTTTTCCCTTTAATTTTAAAGGCGTGCAAATGACACAGACTCGCATTGATCAATTGTGATTCTGTGTCATTTACGTGAAATACTTTAAATGCGATTCGTATTACCCGTGTTAAATGCTCAATCCTGTGAAAAGTGTGCGCATTTTTAAATAATTTGCTCAAAAATTATTAATAAAGGTGAGATTAACACGAAGAAAATCGATTCGAGTGTGCGGCATGTAGATAATGCAACCTCGGGCCAAAATCCACATTGCAATATCGTTATTTTCATCCCTAAAGGTTCCATTCGCGATTATAATTAATCTATCGAAGGTTTATTTATGCTACGAGAATGGGCTTTTTGTGTACCAATAGCCCCGCCGAGCTTCAAACTGTGAAGAAAATACGCTGTAACGTATTTGCACACAAACTATACAGTACTTTGCTTAAAATTCTAGGAATATAATAGTGTAATTTATTATACTTTACTATCGTAACACCGAACTAACTTACGTGCCATTAATGTACCGTGTTTCCTGTTCCACGTACCACGATAGAGCGGGGCACCACGTTCGTGGTGCCCCGCTCTATCAGATAGATATCAATTTATTTTATATTCTATCGATGCAAACGCTTCGTAACATATTTATACATAACATACTTTGCTTATAGTTTTATAGTATGATAATTTATCCTTTCTCCGTTATCCCGACGCGGTACTATGTAACATTAGTACACCATATTTTAAATGGTTCCTTCATCTATCTGCCGTGATCAATTTATCAATGTAGACAATAAATGTACTGTACTATTATTGTACCACACTGTACGCTGCTACAAAAATTTAAAGTGTATCTAAGCGCCTTACGCCCTTCATCCTTTCAAAATCTGTTAGTTTAACAGTGCATTAAAATGAAGTGAATTATACGTAAAAATAGAATGTTAAAAGACAAATAATTCATTTTATTATTCATAATTACATATTTATGAGTTAAAGTCCGAAGTACTTTACCTTTAAAGCTACTTATTAAGGAGAAGATACATCGATTCTCTCTTGTTACACTCGGATAATTAACGTTTGTCTTTTTCAATTTTTTAAAAATAAATTGTAATTCTTAAAAGTTATATTTCTGCATTTTAAATTAAATTAATTCTTTTCTTTTACGGATTTTCTTCCTCGCCGTGCTAAAAATAATAACGCGGATCGGATGAAGCGATATGAATTTTTTACACCAGGGTACAGTTCGATTTCTCGCCGATCTCTCGTCTATCCCGCTTTATCGCAGCTTAATGATCCGGAATAAGACGATATTTGTATGATTATTTCTTTAAAAAATCAACAAATATAAAGTTTAAATAGATAAATTATATAAAATTAAGCATTTTAAAACATTTTTAAGGTGCAAATCAAATTAATTCCTTATTTTAAAACTTAAACATTTCACGAGATGCAGAGAATAATATTAATTACTAACGACAGAAAGATACTTAAGCATTATCTTATTGAATCTATTTATCAAGCATCTTTCTAATTTCCTCAACACTAGACTCTATCCTGGTATTTCAATCGAACATCACACAGAAGATCCTATGTACTATTTATGAGGATGAAACTCCTTTGTTAACTGACTCTTAAAGTATCACTCCAATATCCCATCATTTAGCTTCATTCTTACGATTTTAATGATTTATAAATTATTATTTCTAATGATTATAAATTCGAAAATCGCTGTTGTAACTTTAAAAACAAGCACTCGAATTCATCACTTTTGAATTGTCTTTTGATAAAATTAAGCCGATCTTTACGCCGAAGATGTTCAAAAAAAAAATATAAATAAAAATTCCACTCGAAAAATTTATTAGAAGTGGTTTTACATCTTTATTTTTAATAAGTTTAAATGTAAAAAATGTCTTATTTTTTTAGTTTTTTCGACTTAAAAAAATTGCTTCTCAAAGCTGTCTCTTAGCATCCTTTCGTCTTTCATAATCCAAGAAAAATCATAATATCTCGATATTCTTAGAATAATGCAGATATTTGATGAATATTTAACAATATTCTCCGTAAATTTACTTTTGAATAAAAATATCATGGCAGTTGCAGAAAACATCTCGTCCTCCAATCTCTTTCTGATCAAGCATCCAATTCCAGTTATAAGAATCCGCATCATCCGAGACTTTGGAATTCGATTATATCTTCTATCGAATACTTTTTGTGCAACCGAAAACATCTTTCCATCCGGATTTTTTTCCATGCAACTCTATAAAATTCCACTTACATTACATAAACTGGTGACCTTAGTCAATGTTACGCTCAAAGAATGCCACGTTTGTCCAATAAATAATACAATTGCCATGAAATTTTTTATTACATTTTGATTTTTTGACATATTATTTAAGTTTTGAGTCAATATTCATCGAGTTAACTCCTGAAAAATTCTTAAGGTGAAACGTACGAACAAACGAAATAAGTAAAATATGAAACTTTTAATTTAATATTTTTCACGCAGACGGTCAAAAGAAAAGCGAATACAAAATTTCAACTTCTATACTCCTTGTTTTTCATAAATCTAAACGACGAGTGGCTAAAGTAAATATAAAATTCAATCATCTACATTTAGTTTCCGAAAAACTTACGGACAGACAAACAACAAAGGAAATGGTTAGAGAAAATTTCGCTGAGATTTGTGAAAAATTTCATGGATTTTTAGAACTTTTAACCCATTTCATCTTCAAGAAATCAATCTTACAGACAGACAAACAGAAGATGTGCGAAACAAACATTTAATAACAATATAACTTTTTCTAATTTCCACGAAATCTTACAGACAGACAAACATAGCGGTCGGAGGAAATTTCCATGTCCTAGCGCCATTATTTTCCGAGGTTTTCTGAGAAATTTTACGGACGAACAGACAAACAACCTCAACTTTCTAGCTCCTTTAATCTTCGGAAAATAAAAGAATGAAAGAAAATTCGTACAGACAGCCGAAAGGAAGGGGATAAAAAACCGAGACGAAGAGAAAATAAATATTAAAAAAAGAAAAAACTGTAAAAACAAAGAAAAATAAATTTTTAAACCTTGGTTTTTTTATGTTTTAAACCCAATTTTTGAATAATTTCGCATTAAATAAGGGTTTTTAATTATGTAAAAGCGAATAGATTTGTCAGTTTTTGAAAGTTAATGGCGCTTTAAATGTCTCCCTTTTGTTTTCTTTATCAAGAATAATTTAATTGTGTTTATTTTTACAATTTTTGTTATTTTTAGAAGAAAGCCAAGAAAAGTTTTCGCTTAATTCTTCCTCTCCTTATAATAAAAAGACGTCGGAGACCGCATTTAACTTTCTCAATTAGGAAATTTTAAGATTGATTAGAATTTTCAAAAAATCACTTG
>NW_019387713.1:8282-9569 GCF_000671375.1 Centruroides sculpturatus | reverse complement strand
AACTCTTCTATATATATATAAGAGTTTCGTAATTTATAAATATTTATACGCCTAAATATATGAATGTGAGATCCGGAATTTTGGTGACGAAATTATCGCTCGTTTATTAACAAAATTGTTAATTAATTAAATTTTCGTTTATGTAACGCCTTTGAAGGAAAAAACGATTTTTAGCCGGGATTGTGTAAACTTTCCGGTCATAACTATCAACATCCATTGTTCTTTGCAGAACGTGCATCTCATCTTGCAAAAAGGTTGACAGTTAGCATCTAAATTTCGTCATTTATTTAGATCCTAGGAACACCTATAACCTTTAACTCATGAACATCCGATCACGTGATGGAAATTCCCCACTAAACCTGATATAAGACCGTTTTTACCCCCTTTCAGGTGAGTCTATTACCGAACGCAGGATTAACTACATCGCGCCGATCTTCCGAACCAGCCGAATTCCGATCTCTGATGAACCTCGAATTAAATGAGCGCTTAAGTCGCGATTATATATAATTTGTGCCGTATTTGTGGATTATTCCTTGGATCGATATTTTAAAGGCATCCACGTTCAGAATCCTCAAGGAACTTTATATAAGAGGTATGAAAGCACTGTGAAACTCTCTCTAGGTCGGTATAGAAACGAGCTTTGTGTAGTTTTTGTCCAATTTGCTTATTTCTAATAAATTGTTATTTTTATTTGTTAAAATTATCGTAGACTCCTTTACTCGATCTCGCCCTTCACCTTATCGTCGACCCCAAGAAACTCTCCTTTCACTCGCCTGACGCATAATCCTGACAAGTGTACGGGAGCCTTACGCCCCCGTATTCACACACACACACACACATATATATATATATACGTACATATATAAATACAGAACATATATATAACTTGTTTTTTCAAAGTTGCTAATTCGAAATTTCCTTTTTCCTCTGTTTTTGAGTCAAGAGCTAGTATAAATGTATAGCTACGTATAAGAGACTTGTTCGATACCTCGCCGAGAACTTCTTTTGCAAGAACCTCTTATACAATGAAAATCGTCTTCAGAAAGTAAGTATTTTTATTTAAAAGTTTGTCTTTGACAAAAAGTTTGACTTAGAAATAACTAGATAAAAGTAAATCTTCGAAAAATTCACAAGTTCATTGACTTATTATTCTAATATATATGTATCATATGAGAAACAAAATTTTAGGGAGTAGGCACGAAGTGATAGGGTTTACAAAATACTATATAACTTATTTCTGAAATATGAATAATTTAAAGTCGGCAAAACTGAAGGGAAAAGTTCAGC
>NW_019387713.1:0-5629 GCF_000671375.1 Centruroides sculpturatus | reverse complement strand
ATCTGAAAATAATTTATATCCTGAAAAATTATTAGGTTCAGAAATATATCTTGCTTTAGATAAACTGAAGGAAAAAGTGGAAACACTTAAATAAACTGTAACATAAAAATAAAAACCTTTTCAAAATAATTTCAATGTTATATTATTTAATAGAATTATCGTGTTTTAATTCTCTTCGATATTAGAACATTTATCAATTAATACAGTCTTATTGTTAAAATAAAATTAATTTACTTAAGATTTGTGATCGAAAAATTACTTTTGTGATTTACAAAACTTATTAAATTATTTCATAACGTACACCGAATTACTTATATTTAAAAAGTGAACGGATAGAAAAAAATATCTTATTAAAAACTGGAACTACAATTATTTAGACATCGAACTTCTTATGATGTC
This sequence comes from Centruroides sculpturatus, assembly GCF_000671375.1. Lineage (NCBI taxonomy): Eukaryota > Metazoa > Arthropoda > Arachnida > Scorpiones > Buthidae > Centruroides > Centruroides sculpturatus. The sequence continues at coordinate 5,230 of NW_019387713.1, read as the reverse complement.
TAAGATTGAATAATATTAAAAATTTGTTATTACCACAAATATTTTAAAAAGCATTGTTCTCTTTATGATATTTAATAAATAAGTAACAAATATGATTTAAATAATTATTATATTAAACTATTTCCTTATTTTAGTTTGCCTTACTGTTATAATATTATTTTAAGTTGTTGTGTTTTATTTTACTTGCATATTAAAACAAATTGTAAAAACTATTATTGCAAATTAATTTTATAATAATTTAAAAGAATATATTAAACTTTACTTTATCGTTAAAATAAAATTAATTTAATTCAAATTTATAAAAACATTTAATAATTAATACAGCCTTATTGTTACAAGATATTTTATGAAAACTAAAAAAATGAAATTAATTCAGAAGTTCTCTAAATACTAAAATTATCATTTGATCTGATTATTGCATTTGAAATGTTTATTGTTTCAACATATTATAAAAACTAAAATATAAAGTTTTCTAAATATTTATAATCTTAATTTAATGGAGAAATTTTTGACCTGAAAATAATTTATATCCTGAAAAATTATTACGTGCAGAAATTTCTTGGTTTAGATAAACTGAAGGAAAAGTGGAAACACTTAAATAAACTGTAACATAAAAATAAAAACCTTTTCAAAATAATTTTAATGTTATATTATTTCATACAATTATTGTGTTTTAATTTTATTCGATATTAAGACATTTAATTCTTTCATATTTTAAAAATTTACTTGAATATTCTCAACATTCGGATTATTTCCTTTGAGTAAAAATTACTTTTGTGACTAGAAAAATTAATATTGTGATCTGAAATAACTCCATTCAACTAATTTTTATTCGCAATTTTAATTTAATTGACATCTGAAATTAATTTCGTGATTAGTGCCATTGAAACCACTACTACTCCTTTTTCTATCATGTTTACCTCTCACTCCTTGAGAAAGAATTATCTATCGAACTTTTTTGTGAACAACGACAAGTTAACATTATGCATCAAACAATCAGTAACTAGAAATCCGAAATGGGAGACTGACGTCGACTGAACGACAACACAGCAGTCTATCAACACCGACCACTGGAGCTACATCGAAGGACTTTGAAGAGGAGAAGGATCTTAACTGTCAACAATCAGCCACAACGGAAGCTGTGACTGCAGGTCAAAGACATTTGTAAACCAACGTGAAATGTAACCGCATCGGGAGTGCTGATTGCACATGTCACGCGACCAAGGTGATTCCGTGCAGATTCTTGTCGGGAAACATTTGAGTATTTCCGTGAAATTGACCCATCTCGGCACGGAAATTTTTTTTCAGCCCATGTCAGTCAAAGACAGAGAATTCAAAAATTAAAATTATACTCCAAGTATAACTTTAAAGAAAGCGACGGATGCTCTGAGACTGCGGATTTTAGAGCAGAAATTTTGTAAATAAAAGAAAACTTTCCTTTTTTTCTTTGATTGAAATTTTGTAAACACCTCATAGAAAAACATTTTTGCGGAGTATAGGAGCAGAGGTCTCTCCAACTATCAACAGTTTTGTGGGAAAGTTGACACTTAGCAAGCTGCCATGAAATGCAAGTCATCGTCAACAAACGGACGGCTTCCCACGCTAACGCTATAAAAGCTCGCGCTACCAGAAACATAGGGCGGACCAACCCACGGAAGTTATTTCTGTACTTGTGTCGTCGATCTCCATGTTCAGGAACGGAATCCCATCACAGAAGACATACGACCGCCATACCTCAGCCATTTTCTCCAATCTTACGCATAGAGGTAATTGTTAGAACTTTGTAAACTCTCTTCCACCGAGTAGCATTTTATCGCATTTAATCGAGTAGCGCTTAGTCAGATAGACTTGTAACCGAATTTTGTATCTTAACTTTAGTTAATCAATAAATGTTCTGTTTCTTAACTTGTCGACCTGTCGATCCTTTTCCCGTCAAGACACCTGTCCACGTGCTCTCGACCTCTCCACTTACTTTTGTTTTCCTAAGCCATTTACTGGCACAGAGATCGGGTTTTAACAACCTGTGCAGTGTAATTGGTCATTAGGGATCATTCCACTGGCCCTCTGTTTATCTCACATTTATATTTTTGCAACAGAGTATATAAACTGTGCCAGAAGTATGTTTTCGTAAATATCCCGTTTATAGAAAAATTATTTGACTGCAATTTGAAAAAAAAAATTGTAGACATATAGATTTCAGCTGTTGTGTTTCTCTTTTTTTTCTTGATCTAAAAAAAGGGGTTAGATAAGTGAAAGTTGAAAACAAGCATACAAAGCATTTGGGAAGATGGCCAAGATTTAATATATAATGACATGTACGGAAAGAAAGTGACCTTACATTCATACTTTTAATAACAGGTTACCGTTCTTTTTAAAAATTTATTTTTTATAACTGAATATAATTACATTATGCACTTATATACATATTTTATAATATCAAGTCAGTAAATTCATATAAAACTTTTGTTGAAATTTTTAATTTAAACAAAATAAATTTTAAAATATTCATAGATAAATACTGCAATTACATTATTGTTTTTATTCTATTAATAATATTTCGTTACGATGATTCTTTCTTTAATGGCTTGAATGCACGCCAGTATATTATTAATCAAACCTAGAATAACATCACAGTCTTATTGCATCATAACTTCGTATATCATTCTCGGTGTTTATATCTGTACTTTTACTATATTGGCTGTTATGTACAAACTACAGAAAAAAGTACGGAAATCATGTCAAATTTGACCCTCCGAATTCTTTGCAAATCTTTACGTCATGAGTTTCCGAATCCAAAATCGTCAAAAAATATAAATTTGTGTGTGTGTTGGCGTCTACGTCGTTAAATATCTAAGATGGGGTAACGATTAAAAAAAGGAAATTTGGCAAGGTAAATCGTGTATAAGGGACATTAATGTTATGAAATTTTTGTAGTAGTAGGTGAAGAATGGTAAGTAGAAAGTCATCGTGTGTAATATTCTCTTTGTTTATCATCGCTCCATAAACTCTTTTGCAACATTCACATTTATATGAAAAGCTCTAAAATTCGAAGGTTTTTTTTTCTATTATCTGTGATATTTTTGTTTTCTATAAAAGTTATCTGAAATAGCCCCGGGAAAATTCATCAGCTGATCAGATGTTGTTGCAGACGAAGGTTGATTTTGCAGGTGTTGAGTCAGAGGTGGATTGTGGTTGATGTAAAACCGTCGTTATATGGCGCTGATATGACCATATTTGGTTCGAGACTTGTACGATTCTTACTACGTATTTACTTGTGCACGGTTGACTTTCTCCTCCTTTAACAATAGGTGGTTTAATTTAACACTTGATTGTTATAATTCTCGAACATTTGTTGCTAGTAAAAGTGATATTCAATCGGTTTTCTTAACGATCATGACAGCAAAGATATAATTTAGAATTTCCTTAAATTAGTGCAAAATCAAGCATACGATCCTCACAATTGTATTTCTGCGGCAAATAACTTTCTGTTCGATATTACCGACAATTTTCCATTTATCCTGCACTATTTCAAAGTTAGTAAAATTTGGAAAGGAAAAGAAGAATATGGTTTACTAATTTTTGATGCGGATGGGAAAATTAAATATCGGACCTCATATTGAACTTACCCACTCCACTCCCCACTCAATTTATAGCCCTCGTTTTTTAAAATTTTATTATAAACTTAATATCGCGAATTAGAGCGCGAATAATTAACCTTTCCTGACTAGACTAAGATTTCACTAACTACAGTCTTAAATTTTCTATTACAAGCCTTCCTTTGACAACCTGAGCGGGTCTTACCGACGTGAGTCAATAAACGTTTGATAAATGACACACATCGAACTTCATTCCTCACAATACAAACATTATATCCGTTGATTAAAAAAAGTTTTATTAAACACTAAAAACGCATTATCATTTCATACAGTTACAAGCATGAAGAAAGCTTTTGTTTACAGGGTAAAAATACATTAAGCGGTTTGTTGATAGAAGCAAAAGAAATCGATTGCGGATTTATTCATAATATACTACTTCTGAAGTAAAATGTCTGTACTATATTTAACGTTGATTTTACTTCATTTAGTTACTACTGCTTTTATTCAATTTTATTAAACTGTAATTTAATAAAATTAAATAAAGTTTCCATCACCCTGATCTTTAAAGATCGTATTTAATTCCAAACAAATTCCTGATCAACCACTCAGATATTAGATAATTTACAACTAAAAAAGAATTATATAAGTTTGTATTTTCAGATACAAAATTCCATCAACGAGTTGCTTAATTTTCTCGGCAGTATTTGGTTTCCCCATCTGTTATAATATTTAATCTTAAAAAAAACTTTAGCTACTCACCTATAGTGTTGTTTCGAATCCGTTACTCTGAACGAAGCTCTTCGCTTCAAGGTAAGATCGACAAACAAATATTTATACGAGGGAAGCTCTGTCACTAACAAATTAAAAATTTATTTTTAACTCTCATGTTATTGCATACAAATGAAAATTGCAAAATCAGCAATGTTAAATTTAAATTTATTGCAGTATCGTTTATCTTTAATTAACAGTTACGTTTCATACATGGGTGTTTGTTTTAGTTGCAATAAATGTCGTAATTTTTTAAATTTAAATAATATTTTTTAAACCAATTAGATGACTGTCAGGTTTCTATCGCTAACAGGAAGAGTATGATGTATAGGGACAAGACACTACTAATTTGAAGTGAAGAGCGTATATTTTAAATTAAGTAAACCAAAAATATTTTTACTAAAGTCGAATATTTAATTACTAAAATTATATTTAAAATATATAAAACTTGATAAATTTTCGAAAAAAATTTTAGTTATTTTTTTGTACTACCTGCACTCAACCAAAGTGAAAATGTTAATAACTATTAAATACGTAAATTATTTTTATAGTTCTAGATATTTGCTCACGTTTAGTCTGTTCTCTCCCTGTTAATACTAAGAGGATCTCTTCATCTACAGGGCGAATGGGTTAGGTCAGACGCCAAAACAGTAGCCACTGGCGAAGGACGAATCCCCACATATTTGGCAACAATTAATTTTTTAAAAATTTATGAAAATTTTTGAATATTCGAACATTATTCCGAGTACCCCAGAATGATATTTAAATTCATTATGTCCATCAACATTTTACGGGAATTGTTTTTCATTTTAAACTATCTATTATATGTTTTACGTACAGTACATGTACGCTAAACTTTCATGTAA
>NW_019387712.1:0-9494 GCF_000671375.1 Centruroides sculpturatus | reverse complement strand
GTATATTTTTTCGTAGTTTTATAGGAATCGTAATTATAGGGGGGTCGGCTGTATGTAGAACAGCACAATGTACTACACTATAGAGAAACTAAATGGGTACAAAATATATTGTATATAATATACTATTTAATTTTGATTTCATTTAGTTTTTTAGTTCTTCCCAAATAAAAGGGGTTTAAACCTCCAAAACTATGTGCATAGCCTTGTTTCAATATTACATAGAAAATAAATTTGTATTTGAATTTTACATATATAAAATGTCATATTAGAAATAAATAGTTAAACTGCAATAAGCAATCTCATTCAATTAATCATAAATCAACTTACATAGTTAAATGTTTTGAACTAATAAGACAAAATGTTTAAAATCAAGTAAAATGCAAAAATTATGAAATTTTCCTAAAATTTAAAAAATTGAAATTTATTATGCAATACTTTTTTATTTTAAAACACTGTTGATTTTTCCGTTTTATATGAATTCCATGTTGTATGAGTCACTTAGATTTTACAAATACGTGTGCTGGGTTTGTGAATGGCTCACATATTTGTAAAATTTAAGTGACTCGTACAACATGGAATTCATATAAAACGGAAAATCAACAGTGTTATAGGGGGGTCGACTGTATATATGTATATATATATATACTGCAATTAATTTAATACAAAATGTTAAGATTTATAAATAATTAACTCACGGATTTGTTGATGTAAAAACGAACATTGATGAATATGGTAACATTGGCTTTGGTCCTGTAATTTCATCATCATCCTTGTTTTCTTCTTTTTGTTCTAAAAATTTAAATTATTAAAATCTTAATTTAATTTACTCACAAAAATTTATACATTTTGAAAGGAAATGTTAAGAATTCCACATAAAAATATTTAAATTGTAAACTTTTTACACATTTCTATGATGACTACGAATATTTAGATTCTTTTCATCAATAACTTAAATTTAGATGAAACANTTTTAGTTCTTCCCAAATAAAAGGGGTTTAAACCTCCAAAACTATGTGCATAGCCTTGTTTCAATATTACATAGAAAATAAATTTGTATTTGAATTTTACATATATAAAATGTCATATTAGAAATAAATAGTTAAACTGCAATAAGCAATCTCATTCAATTAATCATAAATCAACTTACATAGTTAAATGTTTTGAACTAATAAGACAAAATGTTTAAAATCAAGTAAAATGCAAAAATTATGAAATTTTCCTAAAATTTAAAAAATTGAAATTTATTATGCAATACTTTTTTATTTTAAAACACTGTTGATTTTTCCGTTTTATATGAATTCCATGTTGTATGAGTCACTTAGATTTTACAAATACGTGTGCTGGGTTTGTGAATGGCTCACATATTTGTAAAATTTAAGTGACTCGTACAACATGGAATTCATATAAAACGGAAAATCAACAGTGTTATAGGGGGGTCGACTGTATATATGTATATATATATATACTGCAATTAATTTAATACAAAATGTTAAGATTTATAAATAATTAACTCACGGATTTGTTGATGTAAAAACGAACATTGATGAATATGGTAACATTGGCTTTGGTCCTGTAATTTCATCATCATCCTTGTTTTCTTCTTTTTGTTCTAAAAATTTAAATTATTAAAATCTTAATTTAATTTACTCACAAAAATTTATACATTTTGAAAGGAAATGTTAAGAATTCCACATAAAAATATTTAAATTGTAAACTTTTTACACATTTCTATGATGACTACGAATATTTAGATTCTTTTCATCAATAACTTAAATTTAGATGAAACAAGGTATTATTTATTGTGACATCATCACAATGTCAAGCTGCAATTTTTAATCATATTTTTAATTTATTTAACTTAAAATATACACTCTTTATTTTAGCAGTCTTGTCCTTATATATCATACATTTCCTGTTAACAATGTAGTCATGCCAGTCATCTATCTAACTCCATTCAAAAGAAAATTTTTGAATTGAAATAATGTGACTTCTGCTCCAAACCAGAAGTTTGTATATAGTTAATCAGGATCTCCTGCCACTGAGCTTTCTATATCTGGTCTCGACTTTCATCTATCTCACTCCCAAGATTAAGGAAGGACAGATAGACAGATGCCAGTGGGAATTTATAGCCCAAAGAAAAATTTATCTAATACTGAAACAAAAATAAGTAATTCCAAATCTGCACTTATGATAAGAAATTTTAAGTTTATAAATTTCTATTACAATATTTTTTAATAAATTTTTCATTTGAAGAATAACAAATTTTATCTATTAACAACACTATTTTAGTCTTTTACTAAAGATTATAAAAATAAAAATAATTACTCATCAATGATACAAAAAAGAAAATTTTACTAATAATGCAAATAGAAAAAATATACATATAATATTAGTGCTAAATTTTAACTTTCTGGAAAAAAATCTTTATATCAAATCAAATTTTGATTAATTCACAAAAATAAAAGTATTTTTACCTATATACTGTATTCTTTATACTGAATCTAAAAAACTTGTTCAAGGGAAAAAATGTTACATTTTGCACTTTTAAATATGTGTAATTAGAACACACTGTAGAAAAACATTAATATATATTAAGTACATACAGATAAAATATAATATATTGATAATGATTTTCTAACTATATTAAGAAAACATACACAAGCATTCCATAAAGCATTTGCATGTTACAAAGGAAATGTACTTAATTATTGAAATATATTTTCATAAAATATATTTCAACTATTGAAATATATTTAGAATTAGTTAGAATAGTTGAAATATATTTTCATAAAATATATTTCAACTATTGAAATATATTTAGAATTAGTTAGAATAGTTGAAATATATTTTCATAAAAACTAATAATAAATTACACACTTTCAAGCTTATACTCATCAAGCAAGTTGATTCAAAAGCATAAGCTTCAAGTAATTCATGTAATAATAGATCTATTAAAACAATTCACAATTNTATGGTCATCATGCAATATCTGAAATATTTCTTCAGTGTGAATGTAATATTTAATCAAATTACCTTCTTTTACAGACACAATTAATTTTTCTATTTCTCCAATAGATACAATGTCATATCTATGTAAATGATGATATTCTTCTGAAAACTTCAAAGTCACTTTGATTTTTGACTCTTACTTTTTGTATCATTGTTAAATACACTGATTTTGTAAAAATTTGACTGTTTTGATCTTTTGCTGCTATTAACTCATTTAATTGGTTGTTGAAGCAGTTAATGATTGTCTATGATCATTACTTTTTTCAAAGAAGAAAATACTATTTTAAGAGGCAAAAGTAAAATTAAAATGTTGCACAAGATTAACTACTGGTTGCATGAATTTAAAATTTGATACTAAATGCAATACACATGCACAACTCAGATGCAAGTGCTGATTGGCTGGTGTATGTCAGATGATCACTCCTCAATGTATTATCATCACTTTAAAACTACAAGCCAACCAATGCCGTATGTCATCGAGCTAGAAGACAGCTATAATACTAATAAATTATGAAACAATTTGGTATTAGAGGGAGGCATTAGCTGCCATCTCGCTGTTTGTTTGTTAAAAAAGTTATTTGTTTATCATCACTTTGTCCAACCAGATGTTAGCAGTATTCATGGTGACTGGTCAATCTGATAGATTATGATAAAAATACTGAAATTTATTACAGTGCCTGATTTTGTTTGTCATTATTCATAATGACCGAGCATTATGAATAATGCCCGATTAATCACTTTGTCCATAACATATATATATATATTAATTTGACAAACAAAAGTCTAATGCATAAAATAATACAGTATTCTTAATATATATGGAAATCCAGAACAAATTGAAGTGTTTAAAAAATAAAGAAAAATCATAATAAAAATTATATATTGTCAAATTTTTCAAAATTTGTTATGTTTCTTCAATTACAATATATATTAAATCAATCTTTAAAGATTCTACAGAGTGCAATTTATAAACTTTAGGACAAGTATTATAGAACATCAAAAAGATGAGAGAAAGATAATAAAATTATTACAAAAGTTGCTTCTAGCCCTTGATATAATTATATTAATTAAATTATCAACAACTGTGAGGCAGATAATAGTGAGGGCTTATCAGACCAATAAGCCCTCTGGTCTGATAAGCCCTCACTATTATCTGCCTCACGGTTGTTGATAACTTAATTAATAGAAAGATAATACATATACATTTTTTTAATTCAAAGTATGATCTATTGGCACATGCAGGCTTTAGTGAGGTTGTCCAATTTTCAGAGTGCCACAGAAAATTCCTTTTTTAAAATTTGTTTTAATTCATTGGTCATAACCTTTTGAATGGTGGAAACATCTGAAAGTTGGTGTTCTTCAAGTTTCAATTTCAAGTTGGAAAATAAAAAATAGTCCAGAGGAGATAATTCTACTGAGCAAGGAGAATGGTAAAGGTTGGAGATTCATTTTTGTGTCAAAAGCTGACACACACTTGCAGTGTTGTCAGCAATCCTATTATTGTGCAACAAGAAAAAAGTCTTTGAACTGGAATACAATGGAACAAACACACTGAATGCATTTCAGGAGATAATTCAGTAATTTTTATAAAATCTGTATTCATTCTTCTCCCTTCCAGTATGAATTCTTGATGAATTATGTATGTCATGGAAGTAAAAACAATATATATGGTATGGACCAAGTAATGCCCAGCCATTATGAATAATGACTAAATGGCCACACAGCCTCATAAATATTGTCTAATTTATTAAATTGACTTCACATTATAAATACAGCTACATTCCCTTTGGACAATTTGACTTTTTTAAATCTCTACTTTTTTCATTAAAAATTTTAATTTTTTGTGAATTATTTCAAAGTATTTTATAAACAACATGAGATCTTTTAAAAGTAAGTATTATTAACTGTATTAATTAAACTAATGTTAATGAAAAGTATTATTAACAAATAATCAGCTTAAAGGAAACTTCTAATATGTCATTTTTGTTATATAAAAAGTTCATTGTTGTTAGTTTTAAAGAGAGTCTCTAAATCTGTCTCTGTATTAATGTTAGTCAATGATTCATTAGGTAAAAAATTCTTTAGTCCAACTTTAACTTTGCTCCAAACACAACCTCATAGAGGTACAGTTTATACTAGTATGATGTGCTGGATATTTCATCAGTTGTACAAAATGTAAACCTTTTGACCATTTTTTAGTGTTGTTAGTCTCCAACCAAGAACTAAGCATATTTTCTACATCTTCATTACATCTTTCTACTGAACTCTGACTTTTTGAGTGCTTGGGCTTTCCAAGTACAAGTTTTAACTCAGCCACATACTACACAGTTCTTTGATGACATTATTGCAAATTCTTTGCCATTATCAGTTTGTAGGATACTCAGTGCACCAAAAATTGTAAAAATACCTAAAAGAACATTATAAGATAAAAGGCTTTATCTTCAGCCCTTTTGTTTTTAATGGTCATAGTTGAATGAATTTAGTCAGGTGGTCTTGGTACAACAGTATAAATTTATATTGCTCATCAGCTTGTGACTGACATCTCAAGTTCATTTCATTACTTAAAATTGGTTTAACTATCAAGCCTTTCTTTGGAACATTCTGTTTTTCTAATAGATTTTATATAAGTTCAAGTAAATTATCTTGTATCCCTTGTAATACTTTTATATATCATACTTAATTCTTTTTCCATATGGTTTCTGTTGCCACTGTCAATAGCAATATGGTCATCATGCAATATCTGAAATATTTCTTCAGTGTGAATGTAATATTTAATCAAATTACCTTCTTTTACAGACACAATTAATTTTTCTATTTCTCCAATAGATACAATGTCATATCTATGTAAATGATGATATTCTTCTGAAAACTTCAAAGTCACTTTGATTTTTGACTCTTACTTTTTGTATCATTGTTAAATACACTGATTTTGTAAAAATTTGACTGTTTTGATCTTTTGCTGCTATTAACTCATTTAATTGGTTGTTGAAGCAGTTAATGATTGTCTATGATCATTACTTTTTTCAAAGAAGAAAATACTATTTTAAGAGGCAAAAGTAAAATTAAAATGTTGCACAAGATTAACTACTGGTTGCATGAATTTAAAATTTGATACTAAATGCAATACACATGCACAACTCAGATGCAAGTGCTGATTGGCTGGTGTATGTCAGATGATCACTCCTCAATGTATTATCATCACTTTAAAACTACAAGCCAACCAATGCCGTATGTCATCGAGCTAGAAGACAGCTATAATACTAATAAATTATGAAACAATTTGGTATTAGAGGGAGGCATTAGCTGCCATCTCGCTGTTTGTTTGTTAAAAAAGTTATTTGTTTATCATCACTTTGTCCAACCAGATGTTAGCAGTATTCATGGTGACTGGTCAATCTGATAGATTATGATAAAAATACTGAAATTTATTACAGTGCCTGATTTTGTTTGTCATTATTCATAATGACCGTATTAATCATTTAGTCCATAACATATATCCCTGTATTGTTCTGCTGTATGACTTTTAGAATTTCAGTTTCTTTAGTTAGATGTCTCACCAACCCAATCATAATCCAGTTACTTGGTTTTAAGATCATGAGCAAAATACCAAATCTCATCTCTCTTAAAGATTTTGTCAAAATAAATCTTTCTATGCATCCACCATTGTAATGTTGTCCTGACAAGACATGACTCAATCTTCTCTTTGCTCAGTTGTCAAGGCAAGTAGAACAAAACAAGCATACACTCTCTCTTCCTCAACTTTTCATTCAAAATGTAAAGAACAATGATTTTGAGAATGTTCAAAATTACAGTTATCGTCAATGATATTATTTTTATTTAATGAACTTCATCAACTCAGCAGCAATGGCAATATTTTCATTTGTTTGAATCAACAAAAGACAGTCACTTCTCTTGTTGTCTTTTACCAATTTCCTTCTGTCACAAAATTGTGAATACCATGAAGACTTTACTTTGGTTCATAACTTCATTACCAAACATCTTTTGTATCAGAAAGACCTGCTTTGATACAAAATTTAGTTGCAATTCTTTGTTCACTTTTTGAATGCATGGAGAAGCAACAGAAAAACAGTTTACACTAAATATTAACTTGCAAGTTTCTGAACATACATTAGTAACACTCTGCAGAATAGGTGAACAGACAATAGTTGCTATTACTTAATTAGGATGTTAGCTGATAAATTGCTATACTACTGTTCTGATAAAAAATTTAAGTCCTAAAACTTATAGACAGCACTATATATATATATAAAATCTTATTCTTACATGAAGTAATTTGATTATTTTCTTAGTTCTATGACAAAATGCACAATAAATAACTTAAATTAATATAAGTTCTGATGTGTAATTTGAATTTATTTAAAACTGTTCTTTATTTGAAATGTGTTATGATGATCTGAAAATGAGACAAAATATTTCAAAAAAATACTTAATCATGAATAAATCTCCAAGTTCCTTCAGATTTTAGCAATTTTAATTAAAATTCACACAAAATTATTCATGTTTGTATTATTATTATCATTATCTGTATATCATTTTATTTAAAGGAAAATCTCTTTCTTCGTAACTTCAAAAGAAGAATACTGAGACTAAAATTTCAGCTTGAAAATGCTGAAATGGTGTCTGATATTACTAATTTTGAGACAATTGTTAATTTTCATTTAAGAATCATAGCTATTATTTTTTTAAGCAACTGAACAACAGATGTGATAATGACAAATAACATTCTGAAATCAAATTTATTTAATGTCCCAAGTACAGATGAAGTGTTTGGGGAAAGAATGATCAAAATGGATTTTATATATTTGAAAACTGAATTTGCGATTTTGTAGATTAAAAGATATAGAATGCAATAGTAAAGTCAGTTTGGTGAAAAAACAATCACAGTCCTCTCTAAAGCAATGTAAAGAAAATGCAGTTGTTAGAAGAACAATTGTAGTCCATATGATTGTTCTTCCAACAATGATCTTAACAATCTTGACAATAATATAAAAGATATGAAATTTTTTGCAATGCTTTTCAAGGGCAAAACAGAAATTATACGATGTTGTGGGCATTGCATTATTGTGTAAGAAAGTCAAATTAACTGGAAATTATAAAAATCACATTTCCCATAAGAAGGCATTACTCCATTACCTGTGGTAAAATACAAACAATTTGCAAACTCTAAAGCAATTTGTACCAGCTGAATACCATAAATACTGTGACAATTTGCTATAATCTTATAATGTTCATGATAAGGGTTAAATACTTTTTTACTGTGTGATTATCATCCAGGTCTTCAGCTTTAGAAAGGTTCAAAGCATTTATTACAATATGAAAAATTTTATTGCTATGTATACTTTCAGCTTGGTGAATTGTCAAATTTTAAAATTAAAATTGCCAGTTTTTAGTAAAAATGATCATTCTTTTACCAAGCCCTTCAGATGATCCTTGATAAATGTGGTTCTGATCAGTGCAGCTTTTGGTTAATGTAGATCTAGATCAGTTCCGAGGAAAGTTCAGTATTGACACTGCTCAGACTTAGCAATGCTAAACTGATTCCTTCTCCCCACTCCTGTTTGTTTTTAGTTAGTAGGGAAAAGTGAATGCTAGTTTTCCTAGTGGAATGCTCTTACTCAGATAGTTTAATTTCATATTTAGTATAATTTCTGCAAACATTTCTGTTTTAATTCTTCAGTTTTTTAAAATCTCTGTAAAGAAAAATAAAGACAGCAACTGTGTAGGCAAATGTTTTACCTGAATTTTAAAAAAAATTTTTACTTCATGTTCTTTTTTGGATTACTTTAGTCTAAATCGTTGATGAGCAAAGTTTTCTGGATGCAGGCCACAAGGCCACAAGTGAATTGGATAGCCTTCTAGTGGGTTGCATGCATTTTTTTTCTTCCTAAGTTGCAAGCTTTAAACATGCTGAGTAATTGTGGAATAATTACTCAGTATATTCCAGATTTGCCAATACACTACATGATTATATTTCTGAAATATTTGAAATTTTAAAAAATTCAATATTCTAACATTGTTCTGTGTCATTTATTTTATTTTTGATTCTGTTTGAATTATTTACTCTTGAGACAACCTATAATAAAGATAAAAGGTGTTTCCCTCCCTGTTTTATTCAAGTTCTAATGCTATCAGTAACTTTTTTCTTTATTTTCAGTGTTGATCTAAGTTATATTAATTTTTTTTAATTTAAAAATTAAAAACTTCAAACAAATACTAGTTTATTGAGAATAATGTAATCTGTAATATATTACTATTAAATTATAAAAATTTCAATAATTTTATATAATTTTTTGTATAAAATCCATATTTTTAAGTACTAACTGAACAAGATTTCCTGTTTTACTTCCATCAGCATTATTTTGTGGAGAAGGTGGACATATATTTACTTCTGGAGGTTGTAAATCGGCTAATTCTTTTTTCAATTCTCCTTTAGTTCTCTATAAAAATAGAAAAAAATAAAAAAA
>NW_019387711.1:0-9373 GCF_000671375.1 Centruroides sculpturatus | reverse complement strand
GGCTGCTACAAATGACCGTTACAGAACTACTCTCGTTCACAAATTTTTTTTTCTTTTTTTTATGACAAAAATACGGTGGCGCTTGAGGCGCTAACATTCAGAATGAACATATAGGTACGACAGTGTTACGTTATACACTCCTTTTCGTTGTAAACGACGAGGAACCAAATGATGCCATTCGGCACGGAAAGAATAGAATGGAAAATTCCAGGAAATCGAATTTTAGGATTAGCACTAACAGTTATAACAGTACAGTATACAAAGACCTATACGCATAGATTTTCAGAATATGATAGGTTACAGAAAAATCAATTATTGTCCGTGAAGAATTACAAAACAATTCCACGCGAATTTTGAATTATTTACATTTTTATATAACGGAAACTGTACAGACAAGTTTTTGTTTTTTTCATTTCGTTAAAAATTTTAGTCTGGAAGTAATAGAAGAAGTACTGTATCGAAAATACATTTATTTAACAAAAAGGACCGTCGATACTCCGTCAAAAACCATACACATACACAAAAATCTTTACATTAAGAAAAGGTCACTTTGATATTAGTATTAACATCTATTGATAATCAAATAATATCTTTGCTCTATCATACGAAGTGTCTCCTTTAAAATATGAATAGATATCTTTATTCTATTAACAGGATTGTATATCGGGCTACTAAACTCCTCAGTCTACTGAAGGGCATATTCCGAAATACTTCTGTGTTCATAGAATAGAGATGTCTTTTCTTTTAAAAAATGCAGCGTTTTTAAAATTCTAGTCATGCATTTATTGTTCATACACCATTGTCGGAAATACCACAACTTACGTACAACAGACATGTTTGTTTGAAAGTAATAATAAATACCTTTTTGTTTTTACAGGATTTTTTGGAGTGAAATACGAATCCGAAACGAAAAAAACGAAGAAGTTATTATATCAGAAGCTCAGTTAAATAAAGTTTTGAACAGGCAATTGAAACATTACATCACATATTTTGAAAATTCGAAAGTACTGTATATGCCTTATTCAATCGAAACCATCAGACAATTCGTTATGTAAGTTTTTCACGATACTTATCTTTTATTTAATTGCAATACATTGTCATGAATTATAATTTATATTTTTTAAACAGTTATGTACAGACGGACGATCCCGGATTGACATTTATTACACACGCTTTCCATCTGTATCATCTGACTTTAAGATACGAGTTAGACGATTTAAGAAAGAAATGCAGATTATTTATCATTCGTCAAATAAAACTGGATAACGTCTGTTCAATCCACGATTTTGCACGTGAAATTGATGATTTAATTATAATTTATTATTGCTGGGTAGCTTTCAACCAATACGGAGGAAGACTATTTACAACAGACGACTTTATGTGCTGTAAAATTGCAACAATTGATAGACTGCTATCTCGAGCGATATATGAATCTGTCAGTGAATTGCGTTTACTCCAAGCCGTGTATCAGTGGAGCAAACATGAAGTTAAAAGAAAATTGGGTGCATACTGCTTCCTTTCGATGAATGAGGAATCGAAAAGGAATGCAATAAGATGTGTTATGAAGCCATTTATTGGAAAAGTCAGATTTCTTGCCATGAATGAAGAGGAATTGCGATATTATGTTTATACAGTGAACTTGTTACACGAGATAGAAAAGATTCATATCTGGCATGCTTTTAAGTATGGTAATTATTCCTATTATCCCAGTTACTTCAGTCGAGAAAGAAAAACCAGAAGCAGAATAAATTATTGTAACTTGTTCTCGTACATAAATCGTGGAGTTCCTTTTATGGTCGCAAACAGAAAGATGGAAGGTTACCTATATTTTAGCAGCGAAGTAGTTGTGAGGGAAGATTGTTATGTCACGGCCCTTCGATTTCCGGTGAAGCTTGGCGAAAGTTTTTCAATGTACGTATACGCGTATGTTAACAATTTGGATAACTGGCAGTTTTCGTTCGAGACCGTTTGTAATCCACAGGGAGTAGCAGATCTGCAAACGAAGTATTATCTAGAAAAATATTGGTCAATTCGTTTCCTTGCTTTCTTTTTCCCAGCTGAAAATGGTCAACCCGATATCGAGTTTTCACCTGAACTGAGTTACTTTGTGAGCGACAAAGGAACAGATGCCAGGAAATTTGAAGACAAATTTCTAATTTGTGACAGAACAATTATGAATAATATTTACTTTTTTGTTGATTTATGTTTTTGAAGTTAAAAGTTTCTATGAAAGAAAGCGAAATCTAAAGTAGAATATAATGTAAAGTTAAATTCGAATATGATTATTTCTTAGTGTATTGCTGTAAAATTTCCGCAAAATGCGCGTGTGTACGTGAACGGGATAATGAATTTATTGGATTTACAAAAAACAAAATTGAAATTTAAAGTGCTCATTAATGTATTTTTTTTCTGAAATGTAAATTGTCATTAGTCGACTTGTTTATAATTCAAAATTTAGTATTTACAAATATATCATTAAAAAAGTTTATAATTGTCAGCATTTGAATTATAATTACGTGGGTGATTTCATTTTTTATCGCAGTAGATTTTTGAGAAAAAAAATATGATTACAATCTTACAGCATTAATCTTTTATTTCTTCATGTTAATGACGATAGAAATATGAAAACTTGAGAAGAATTTTTATCTAAATGTAAGAGCTATTCGATATCCACATTTGATTAAACAAAATATAAACAGTGGAAATAAGAAATTCTCTTATATATTTTTATATAAATTTTAGATACAGATAATGAAATTTTCAATTTATAAATCATACATTTTTGAAGTTATATTGAATTGTTCCAAGAGAAATTTTTATATTTAAATTAATATTTTTTTTTTCTGATTTAAAATTCATGTTACCTGAGATTACCGAATTATCTCCAATTTAATTTTCTGAAAAATGAACAAATTAATTTTCTGTTATTTAATATTAAATTCTTGAATAAAATTTCAATATACATATTAGAATAGCTGTAAATTACTTGTTTCAAAAATATTCAATTGCACAGAGCATGATAACGTTGGTGTCCCAACTAAGAAACGCCCAAAATTCAATATTTTGTATAAAGCGCGCAATATAAATTTAATATAAATGAACTGATTTGTAAAATGTTTTCAATTGTTTTGTTGTTTAAATCATACATATTTATAGTTTTCTGAGGGAGGTAAAGAGCTGCTTTATTTTTAACACTCCTTTTCGGAGGAGCGAATATGTAAACCTCTTTTTTCGTATCAATTATAGAGCAAGCGGATATTCAAAAACGGGACCCTACACGTTAATTTTTCTTTGTTAATTAACTTCTCCACCATTTTGTATATTGGTATAGAAGACAGCGATTTCACAATCAACAGTTTTTGCATTAATTTTTATTGTTTAATACTCGTATTAAAAAATGCATAATTTTTAAAGTTGTTCAAATTTTCTGTAGTAATTTCAATATTAAAATGTAAAAGAATAATTTTTCCTTAATTATTATTTCGTTATTTTCGTTTTTTTTTTTTCCTTTATCTCCTTCAACAATATCCTGCAACAATAATGTATAAATTAGCAATAAGTACAAATATCTGATTGTAATAAATTCAATTGTTAGAACTTCTGTAAAGGAAATTTTCTTTAAATGTCTATCTTAAGAATCATCGAGTGCCATTCAGGCAGACCCATCTTTAGATGCGACTGGTGGAAAATAATAGGGCCCGACATATTTTTATGAAAATAGCCGACGAAAAATTTTTGTAGTTCTTCGCCTGCCAGATTTTATCCTGAATGCCCCGAAATAGTTACCTCCGCGATCTACTCATATTAATATTTATAATATTATACTTACCACAATAACTTCAGGAGGAGCGTCAAGTGTATCTGCATCTACATCCTAAAAATTCAAATTTATAAATTTACTAGCTTACTCAGCGTACCCAGGATTATAAAATAAAGTTTAAAACATAATAAATTGTTAATTTACGAAAATATTATTTAAAAAGAAAAATATCCGAGTCCTTATATGTAGTAATTTGACTTTAATATTAGAAACGGAAAAACAATACTTTTCACAGTATAACCTGGAAATGTAAAGATGTTTTTAGGAAGTCTTCGGAGTACATTAATTAATATTTGATCCGCATTGAATAGGTTGTGATGGCCCTGCTCATGACTTATTTTTACAACATTATCAGTGTGCCTAAAACTATGTGAGAATTATGTTTTTAGAAAAAGCGAGTTTAATAATAAGAAACTATTAGATTTAAGAAAGTACCATTTAGAAATGAAACTACCCGAATTGTTAGATGTGAGAAATTAATTACTTACATAGTTTTTATGGTATAACACTTTCGACCCCAGGCAGGTGAGTGCTATTTAGTAATGTTGCAGTAATAATACAGAGCGACTATTAGATCAAGTTTAAATGAAGATGTGAGCAAGGAACTGTCCATTTGTTGTTCACTTATATTTCAGTATATGCACTGTTAGTTTTCACTTTCGTTGTTGTGAGAAATCCTTCACTTTCTGGTTTTGACCTTCTGTACAAGAGATAGCTATCATCTCCGGTTTGATTTTCCACTTTAAATTCTAGCTTTAGAGATTTGAACCTTGTGGAGAGCTTCATAAGTTTGTCACAGACCCTACTAAATGACTTGAATGTCGTTCTCTTCTCTAACTCATCTGACTAATTCCATTGATATTATATGGTGTGAGGATCCGAATCCACACTTTCAGTATGTTGATATCATTATCTCCTAATGTCACATCGTCACTATAAACTTGATACATAACTGTCAACTTCCGCACCTGGGAGAAAAACATCTGTTAAGTTCTCAGGACTGACAACGATGCTTTCTCATCACCTCTCGACCTAACATCT
The DNA here is from genome assembly GCF_000671375.1 of Centruroides sculpturatus. Taxonomy (NCBI): domain Eukaryota; kingdom Metazoa; phylum Arthropoda; class Arachnida; order Scorpiones; family Buthidae; genus Centruroides; species Centruroides sculpturatus. Next base: position 4,512 of record NW_019387711.1, on the reverse strand, counting down.
CGATTTCAACAGTTCAAAATATAGAACAAGACAGCACAGTGGGGGAGTCGTCACCAGTTCTTCGATCGGACCATCGAATTATTTTTTCCTGTATTACGTATAACCTGTGCTCTTTTGGATACCTCCTCGCTTTTGAATACCTCGTTTAATATCCAGGATAATGTCAGAACTATTGGAGTTAGAACTGTCTTGCCGAACTTTCTGTCTTGCCGACAGCCTACCGATCAAGATATCATAAAAGGATTCTTAGAAAATACCTGTCCTGTCTTGCAGAATATTACTTGAAGAGTTTCTTCCGAGCTAAACATTTTTCTTGCTATTCTTTTACTTTAATTTTGTGATCTGTCGACTTAATGAGTTTTCTTGCAAAAAATGTAAAATATTTGAATGTATAACGTTAAATTAAGTTTACACTGTGTGATATATAAAATTGTACACATTTGTACTGCAATTGTTTGTAATAAATTGACTTCGATAACGAAAAGTTTTATGTTCTGTTTAATGCTATTAGCAGAATATTGTGATTAAAAAAAGCACGTCCCAATTTACCATAAACCAATTTCACTGTACATATAAATTATGTGACTAACAACAGATAAAGTAAATATAAGTACAACTTTTAACAAAGTTAAAGCCTTTGCTTTACTAATTTTCTTCCGTCGTTCACACACCTCCACAGTTCATAAAAGTCACTAAAATTACGAAAGAAAATGACTAAAGCAAAGGTTTTATCTTTGTGAAAAGTTATACTTATATTTATTTTATCTCTTATCTGTCGCGTAATTAATCATTGATAATTCTACATCATTGATAACACGGGATTAACCCGTCAAGAGATATGTCTTTTATGTAATCGAATTTATAAAAAATGAAAACGTATGAAATTTAAATCAGTAATTATTCCTTTTAAATTACTGGTAAAAACGTACTGTTTGAGGATATTTGAATTTAAAAGATTCTGCAAATTTGACATCAATTATTAAAATTAAAATTATATTAAAGTATATTATTAAAACACTAAGAAATGTAGCTATAAGCGATTTTCTTAGTTAAGAATCAGTAATATTTCGTGCTAAGTTTCCACTAATTAACTATTTCAATTTCGTATTTCTTAGAACAGTTTCACGTGGAATGTTTCAAAGTAAATATTCGTTTATCATTGCAATTACGTAAGATATGTTTTTTTTTATTTTATTGGCTAATGTAGTGAATATATAAATAAATTTATTAAATTTAGTGAATATTTACTAAATATAAAGTAGGGAGTAAAATAAAGTTTCCTTGTTTTCCATACCCCGTCGTCAAACATAACTGAAAGGTTCTGATTTATGTTTTGGCTGTATCGTAGGATTTGCTTTGTATTAAAAAGAAAACATGCCATTCGTGTTAACTAATCGAGAATACTCTGAGGATAACTTCACATAGTTTTGGACCAGTAATGGAAGTATTAATAACTGCATCTCATTTATTTTTCAGATTTTTCAATACTGGTCTTAAGTATTGCCAAATATCGTTTGTACATTTAAACTTCTTCGTGTTAACAATTGTAAAGTTTTTAAAATATATCATTTAATTGAAAATTATTGCTACAGTTAATTATTTTTTTTGAATGTCTAATTTCTACATTTTTTCTTTAAGATGTATCTTGGAAGAAGCCAACATTTCTCTTGAAGATTTACATCTGAAAAAAAAAATGGATTTGATATTGTGAAGTGATTACTTCCAAGCTATGCAGAAGTTACTTTTTCTGCATTTCTTTACAGTAATTCACATAAACGAATTACACTCACTGCCAAAAGTTAAACACTGAGCGATAAACTGCGAATAAATCAACAAATACAGCTGTGATTGACAGGAAATGCGGCAGGACAGTAGCAAATATGTTTATGCATGAAAAAACACAAAGAATTTCATAGAAAAATGAAAACAATATTGAATTTTCATAAAGTATAATGTTAAATCATATTGGAATTATTAACAAAATGATGTTTAAATCCAAAACAAACAAACAAAACCGACATTAATAGGGTAAATGGTCACCCTTATCCTTACACAAAGTTTACAGCATGTAACCATGCTTTCCATGAGGTGATCAACCACTCCAAAATCAAATAAGTGTCATTCCTCCTGTAGAGCAGTTTTCAACTCTGTGAGAGTGGCAGGGGATGGAAAACATGCACACACAGCACGGCCGAGAGCATCCCAAAGATTCTATTTGGGATTGAGGTCTGGCGAACACACCGGCCAATCCATACGCACAATTTCCTCACTCTTGAGATAGTCGTCGACGAGGGCAGCTCTATGGGGTCGTATGTTATCATCCATTAAAACAAAAGCGAAACCAACTGCTGTAGCATACAATTTCACAATGGGTTCGAGGATTTCATCCGGATACTAGACAGCCGTCACAGAACCTCCTCGATAGATGTGCAGGTCGGTGCGATATCCCAATGAAATGCCTTCCCACATCATAATGGTTCAGAATGCGTGTTGCTTGATAATGTTCTGTAATCAATTGCATGTGCCTTTTTCTCTCCATACTTTTACACATTTGTCATCTGGCTCCAGGGAAAATCATGACTCATCCGTGAACATAACGTTGCCCCAATCAGACACAGTCCAATTCATATGTTGCCGACACCACTTTAATCGTGTGCCTCTGGATTGGACGGATAGTGGAACACAGACTCGTAGTACCTGAGTTTACAGTCCGTTCATCTGTAGCCTTTGGCACACAGTGGAAACAGATATCGTTTTACCAATGGCTGCTGCAACCATTGATGTCACATGTGTTGAGGTTGCTCTTCGATTCCGCTTGGCTACAACAGCAATATAGCGATCTTCAGCAGGGGTAGTAACTCTTGGGTGATCAGCCACACGTCTTCGGACAACTGTTTGACTTGTTTGGAATTGTTTCCATAACTGTGAAATGTCAAGGCATCCCACACATAGCCAGCAATTACTGTCTGTCATTTGTCTTCTGGAAGTCATAGAAACATGTCAGTCATGCACACTAATTGTGCAACAGTTCTCCACACTTTTTCTCGGCACTTACATGCAACTCTTCTCACACTTCAGAAAGCTGGCTTTTTATACGACTGCCTGTTTTGCCTATTTCACGACACATAACCATGATTGATAGTAACATAACATATTTGCATACTTCCACCTACCTCTGCAGTGAATTGCAGCCTCTCAAATGCAGATTGCTTTCCAGACATGAACATTTTCTGCTCTATGCTTAACTTTTGGCAGTGAGTGTACTTTGTATGTTAACATTCAAGTTTAGTATTTTGTATTTCGTATGTTTTCTGAATCGAATCCAAAAAAGAAAAAGTTTTTCTCTGTAAATTGTGGCAAAGAATACAGTTGAAAGACTTTACTTTGAAATTCATAGGAGGATTCACACCGGAGAAAAGCCGTTCTGTTGCCAGTTATGCGGTAAAACCAGATTTTTCGCAGTTATTGCGAAAAGAAATATTTTACCTATAATCATTGCAAACGGATATATACACAAAAGATCAATCTAGCAAGGCGTCTTCGAATTTATATGGGAGAGAAACCATATAACTGCGATTATTGTTTACAAAAGATCGCTTACAAATACAGTTTGAATTCTCACATGAAACGCCTTAGCAAAGAAACTCTTCATTAATATAAATATTGTAAAAGTTTAAAATTTGATAGAAACTTTGCTGTTTATTCATTTCCTACGACTTTCGGTTTTTATATCTGACAATATATCAAATTTAAAAATTATAGTGCACGAAGAAACCAACATTTACTCCAACGGAACTCGAAACAACAACCACGTTAATAATAAACTAACACTCCCAGACCAAACCACTCTCCACATTGTCCACAATGTAAGTTATTAAAGCTTTAATTGATTGTGAAGTGACTTCAACGTCATGCTGTTACTCGTAAGCACGTGATGGTCAACTTAGTTATATGCTAATTTCTTAGATACGTGTATGTGAGATCACAATAAATACACGTATAAAGTCAGTTTTTAATGTCGGATATACAGAATATACAAGTAATTCAATTAAAACATTAAGTGCTTTTGCGGAGAAGCGGTGACGTCAAAGTCATGTGGCATCTGCAGCCAATTACCGTGATGATTCATTTTTACTTCTAAGCGCGTGTTGCCTCCGTTTTTCGACGTCATACTCGAGAGGTCAGTGCAGAAACGAGCCGAAGAAATGGCAGATCGAGAGGTGCAGAGTCGGTATGTAGTTGTAATGTTTTCTGTTTATAACTTTTTCACGTGAGTGGGCCCAGAATTATTTTACATGTTTTGCTATTGACTATCGTATGCGTCTCTTTTATAAAAGAATTAAGAGAGAAAGCGATGCTGTGCTGATATCGCGAGCTTAAAAAATAACGTGATAAATCACATAAGTTAAATCACATAATTTTCTGTCTGTTATTTGTACTTATTTCATCACATATGTTCGCGTCAAATGAACATACTCTTACTGAATTTTTATATATAAATTTTCTAGAATA
>NW_019387710.1:0-9560 GCF_000671375.1 Centruroides sculpturatus | reverse complement strand
TAAAGATGTTCTTTTATCTCAAATGGTAAATCTTGGTACATTTTCGGAATACGGTATTTTCCGTGAAATGAATTTGACGAAGGTTAGTACTTGATTTAGTAGTTAAATCTTAATTAGGTATTTGTTTAAATATTCATTTTTATTTCAATTATAGATAAATTCTAAGGCACCCTTAGATAAAATACCTATATTTGGTTGTTGTGTACCAACCGGATTTGGATCAGCTGTACATTGTGCTAAAGTTAAAAAAGGATCTATGTGTGCAATTTGGGGCCTTGGTGGAGTCGGAATGTCAGTTATAATGGGATGCTTGTATCAAGAAGCGAAAGAAATTATTGGAGTAGATATTAATCCAGATAAATTTCAACTAGGTAAGATAATTTTTTTTCTTGAAGAATATTAAAATATTTTTAAAAAAAATTTATTTCAGCTAAGAAATTTGGATGCACGAAATGTATAAATCCAAAAGATTTTGATAAACCAATCGAACTTGTACTTACGGAGATGACAAATGGAGGACTTGATTATGCATTCGTAGCTGTTGGAAATAAAGCTGTTGTTGTGAGATAATTTTCATTGATTCAAAATTTCTCTAATGAAATATATATTTAAAAATTTTTATCATACATTTTAGAAATCTGCCCTTATGGCTACTCGAATGGGTACTGGAAAGCTAATTGTCATCGGTTTAGTTCCGGAAGAAGTGAGTCTTCCTACAATGGGATTACTGATGGGAAGAACTGTAATCGGCACATATTGTGGAGGTAAATAATGCATATACCAGGTATTATATTCAAAATTTTTAAAGTTTTATTTATACAGTGTATATCTTGAGACATTAAAATAACTTAATTGGATTTCATTATTTTGGAAAAAGGTTTAGACAAAAGTTGTAGGGTATCGAGGGGCCAATCAATTGGTGGCCTCATATGTGACCTTGACCTTGACGTTCAAGGTCATTTGTAGGTCAAGTCTGTTTTTTTCAATGGAAACACATATTTTTGACTCCAGAAATGGAAAGAGCAGGATATTTCACAACCGGATGTACCTTTGACCTTATTGTCTAGGTCAAAGGTCAGCGTCCGGATGGCCGAGCGGTCAAGGTGGCAACCCACCGCTCTGGAGGACCCGGGTTCGAATCCGAACGGGTCGAAAAATCCCCAGAATTTTTTCGGGGGTAGTCCGTTCGGATATTTCGGCCCCATCCCTCATCACCCGGCAGCCCCATTGTGGGCCTGGCCGAACCCATAATGGGCTTGGAAAAAGAGGCCCTCTTAGTGCCCACAGAGTGAAAAGAGTTAAAAAAAGGTCAAAGGTCAAGATTATTTTAAAGTTAAAATCATAAGCTTTTTATAATGGGAAACCATACTTTTTATTACTGGAATAGGCAGGGAGGTAAAAGTTACATTTACATGAAAACAACGGGAAATTACACAATCAACCATAATCTTGAGTACCCCAAATTTGACCTCTGAAGGTCATCTCAGGCGTGATAATTGTAAGCGCGGTTCAATAAATGCATTAAAGTGGAAGGGCATCATTTCGAACATTTGTTATAAAATTTTCCCCCAAAACCAACATCTCAAACAATGGTAATAATTAAAGTGACTCACCGAAAACAAGCACCACAATAGTGAGAGGCAAGCAGATTGATTCACTGAAAATAAGCACCTCAAAGGGAGCAGAAAACTACTAAATCCACATCGTTACTCCTCGGTAGTACTAAAAGTAGTGAATGCTTTTAAAGTTGAAAGTAATAAGGTCATGAAAAAATGTAACTTTTACCTCCCTGCCTATTCCAGTAATAAAAAGTATGGTTTCCCACTAGAAAAAGCTTATAATTTTAACCTTAAAATAATCTTGACCTTTGACCTAGACAGTAAGGTCAAAGGTATATTCGGTTGTGAAATTTCCTGCTATTTCCATTTCCGGGGTCAAAAATATGTGTTCCCATTGAAAAAAACAGACTTGACCTCCAAATGACCTTGAACGCCAAGGTCAAGGTCACATATGAGGTCACCAATTGATTGACCCCTCGATACCCTACAACTTTTGTCTATACCAGTGTTTCTCAATCTCTAACGAATCGTCGCTCCCTTCAACGTAGTATTGCCCCCAATAAAACCATTACGTAGTTTTGCCCTTTCACTTCAAAATTCTGATGTCGAGGGCCAAGGCTAACGTCAAATTCGTACTGCGTTGAATAGACTAGTGACTAGTATAATACTAGTATAATGTTATTTGTTTAATTATTGTACGATATAACAAATAAAATATCTAATTATTCTTAATATNTATTAAAACTTTACTACAGTAATAAATTGAAAATATGTGTATAAGCTTATTTAATTTATGATATTTACGACTGTTTTTTTAAACCTTTGTATATTAATTACATTAAATTTATAATTTTTCTATATCTTGTATTACTACTAGTATATTAATATACAGTACTGTAGATATATCTAATCACTTTAATATATTTTTAATAGAATAATCGTTGATTGTATTCATTTGTACAATATAATAATGCTAGCATTGAAATTTCTAATGTTGTTATTATTTTAAATAGCATATGCTTAAACAAAAATATCCGAAGTACAGTATCTTATTAATATTTATAACAGCTGGGAAAGTAACAAGATAATGCAAAATTATATAAGTTATTAATATTATAATAGAAAATTAAATGTGTAGGCCTAGAAAAGTTTAAATTCTAATTAAAATAATTTATTTTCGTTTCGTAAAACTTAAAATAAAATAAGATTATATAAGAAACTAGCAGATGATCCCGGCATTATTGGAGAAAAAATAGCTGAAAAAGTTAAGATTATTCGATTATTTCGTACTTCTAATCCTTATATTATATTATAGTGTTTGATTTATAATTACAATATCTTGCGTAAGGGTTTATCACACCAAGTATAAATACTTGATGTGATAAACCACACCAAGTTATATAAATCAAATACTATACTATAACGAACATTAAAACCAAAACCATATAAAGAGTTTGGTTATTTTAGCTTACGTGAGCGATCTGCCCACAAGATATACGGTACTTTTATGTAAATCTGGATCCTATTTGGCTATTACTAACGTGAAGAAAACCCGGAAAACAGTTTTCCGGGTAACAGTACTAACAGGTTCCATGAACGAACCCACGACAAACTGACACCAGAGTTCGATGATTTTATGCACTCGGCTACTGGAATGCACTTATTAGAATTAATTAAGAAAGTCCCGTTCAGAAATGAAAAAAATCCGAGTGGCAAGTGCTACGTGTTACCTATTGGCGTAATGGCGAGCTTCAATTTTTAATCATACAGTATACGCTCGCCACGTCAAATTATTAGTGGCTTTCCCCTGTACATCATACTTTTCTCTTAACAATAAAGTCCCCATTGTGGGTCTAATAATAGATATGATTAAAAAAAGTTCTGTTAGTGGCCATAGGGTGAAAAGTGTTTAATAAAAGAAAAGATTGTAGATATGAATTTCCTGGATTATATATCTATTGATAATATGATCGCTTTGGACTTCACATTTTCCTGAAGTTTATAAATAAAAACACAATATTTTTCAACGTTAAACAAAAATGAATTAACAAGTAGTAAATACCACATCCTTAAATTTAAAGTAAGTAAATTAATATTTGATAAATTATGCAAAATATTGGCAAAAGCAATTGTTGTACGTTTACAATTATTACAACAATAATAAACTTATTATTTATTGAAAACAATTGACATCAGAAGAATTAAGAAAAGTTGAAGGAAAATGTCTTCAAAAGTAGGAAGAACGTTTAGCCAAAATTCATTAAATATTATGAAAAAAATGAAAGATTCAGGCATATTTTGTGATGTAATCCTTAAGACAGAAGGAGAAAAGTTTCCAGTTCATAAATGCATCATGGCTGCTAATTCCTACTTTTTTGAAATATTATTCATCAATACAACGGATGGAGATAAAAGAAAAGAAGTTCCATTAGAAGATATCGACAAAGAAACCCTTCAACACATCATAGATTATCTTTATTGTGGAAAAATCGAACTGAACTCAGAAAATGTTCAAAAAATTTTTGTTGCCGCTGATGAGTATTTGTTCTCAGAATTAATGGAGGAATGTTGTTCCTATATGATACATCATTTAGATTCGAAAAATTGCATTTCTATTAAAAATATAGGAAAATATTATAGAAATATCACCTTAGAAAAATCGGCTCATCAGTATTTAATGAAAAATTATGTTGAAGTCTCAAGTCAGAATGAAGAATTGATGGAAATGACAACCGAAGAACTGATAAACGTCTTGAATTGTGAAGAATTAAATGTTAAAGAAGAAGAATTAGTTTGGGATACTGTATTGCGATGGATAAACATAAATCCACAAGAGAGGAAGAAACATATGCCTGATTTATTGAAATGCATACGTCTAGGGCTTCTCGATTCTGATTTTTTCATGAGAACTGTGAAAACACATCCATACGTCACAGAAAACGAAGATTGTTATCCTCTTATAACGGAAACATTAAAATTTCTAAACGATTTGGAAACCATAAGCCAGAGATCCGAAGAAATTCTAACCCCAGACTTGGCTCTGCCTCGCATCCCTCACGAAATAATTTTTGCTATAGGGGGATGGAGTTCTGGTTCTCCAACCGATTACATCGAGACATACGATAGCAGAGCAGACAGATGGGTAAAGATGAATGAAGTTGATCCTGCTGGTCCAAGAGCTTATCACAGATGTGCAGTAATAGATCATAATATCTACATAATTGGTGGATTTGACGGAACGAATCATTATAGCGGATGCCGCTGTTTAGATACCATCGAAAAACAGTGGAAAGAGATTGCTCCGATGCATTGCAGACGATGCTATGTGAGTGTAGCTGTACTAGACAATCTTATATACGCTATGGGTGGATATAATGGGATGCATCGTCACAATACCGCCGAGAGATACGATCGTAGAACAAATCAGTGGACGATGATGGCACCAATGCATATGCAACGAAGCGATGCCGATGCCACAACTCTAGGCGGTTTCATTTATATCATCGGTGGTTTTACAGGACAACAGTGCCTTGATTCGGCCGAACGTTACAACCCGCAATCTAATCAATGGACTCTAATTTCAAATATGAGCAGCCGAAGAAGTGGTGTATCTTGCATCGCTTTCAACGATTGCGTTTATACTCTGGGTGGATTCAATGGCTTGGAAAGATTACAAACTGTTGAGAAGTACAATCCTCGTAATGATACGTGGTCAGAAGTACCCGATATGGCAACATCACGAAGTAACTTTGCTGTAGAAGTTATCGACGATATGATATTTGCCATCGGGGGATATAACGGAGAGAGTATCATATGTCGAGTCGAGTGTTACAGCGAAGCAACTAATCAGTGGTACGAAGCAACCGACATGAACATTTTTCGTTCGGCATTAGCTGCTTGCAGAATAAATCAGATACCTAATATCACTGATTATATCCATAAATATCGAGAAAAACTGCTAGAAGAGAAAAGACAAAGACTTCTAGAATTGAGAGAAATGGAAACAGAACTAGATTAGTGGACAAATAAAAAAAGACGAGTAGTGAAAAATTGACAAAATATCTATCCAATAAAGTATTGTTTTGGAAATTAATGAGATTATCTAAATTCTCGCATAAATAACGTTTAAGTCTTCTGTTTAAGAAGAAAAACATTTAAAATTTTCATTTTTACATGCAATTGTCAATCTACTTTATCAGATTAAATAAAAGTATAAACCGCATGTTTGACGACTTTTTATTTAAATATTGATACTTTAATACTTTAATTCATAGAAGAAGGTAAAATTTGAAATTTGAATATTCTTTGGATTAAAAATTTTATAGACATATAAAATTTGGACATTTTTAATGTAAAGAATTGGCAGTTATGAGGTTTTTATTTACTTAATGATTACTATTATTACATGGCTATATAAATGTACAATTCTCACGATTAGCGGACCACCAATGGCCGAGTGAATAAAACAATTGAACACAGGTAGTTAGTTGCAGGTTCGTTCCTAATCAACGAGTTGACCACGTGGTGTTTTTCGGGTATTCTCTTACATATCTAAAAAGGAGCCAATTTCTCTTAGAAAATCCTCGTGAAAAATACCTTTGCTTGATGGATCACCCATGAGTTGCATTGCCTTATAACTTAATTAATAAACATAAACCATGAATCCTATCATCGCAATTAGTATGATTTCCTTACAAATAAGACACCTGTATTCAAAAAATGACTTAATTTTAAAATATTTTCTTGTTTTGATTGTTTTAACGCGCAATGACTATAAATTAAATGCAGTATAATGGAAATAGTCGGCGGAATAAATTTCAACGCGTTTATCACTGATAAAAACATGAACATCGTAAAAAGAGACCAGTTTGATAATGATTTTATGTATCTTGATCTAAAGCGGAAATATGCTTAATAACAGGGCACTGAGTTCCACGTTTATGTAAGAGGTTGCTATTACTACAAGAAAATGCAGAAATGAAGTTTTGAAATCCCTTGTAAGATTTTTCTGGAGTGTCATGGTGCAGATTTCATTCTGATAGATGAAAATATTCACATACATAAGTCTGAACTCATCAGTGACTTTCTTTACAGTGAAGAAATTCGTCGCATGAATGGATGGCAAGATCTTCAGACCTAAATCGCATAGAACATGTGCGGGATGCTCCATGAAGACGAATTGCATCTCATCAGCTTCCACCAAGAACACTGCAGAAATTTAAGAATGGACTTTGCTCTCGTAGAACTAATAAACATTACAATCAGCGTGAGCAATCGCTATGCAGCATGTGTGCGATTAGAATGCAACCACACTCCACATTAATTATTTTCTATGCAAAAGGATACAATGTTTAGTAACACGGTGCTCTTTAACTACGCGTTATCTCTGCTCATTAAAAAATTACAACATAAGTGACATAGAAAATTATTTTCAAATTTAACAAGAAAAGTCTCATCCAATTCTCTATTCATGACTTCCTATGTAACTACATTAAAAACATTAAGGTAACTTCAGTGTCTTTGGAATGGAAAGGATGCAAAGGACTTTTGACTCACACTGTATATATAATGTATTAAATATTGATATACTGTAAAATGTTTTTGCAGACAATAATAATTTTATAATTTTAGAATTGTTGCTAATCGTATATACTTAATATTCGAAAAATAATTCATTAAACAATTAATTTAACACTTTTAAAGGACCCGTTAGTAAAATCAAAACAATAAATTGTCTTCGTTTTAAAATATAAAACTAAAATAATCTGATAACAAAATTTTGAATAGTTTATTTGATTTTATAATTCAAATAAATTCATCAAAATAATTAAATTATCCTGAAAATATTCTTATTTTAAAATATTTTAATGCAAATTTTTAAATGTCAATATACTTTTTTTACAGTAACAATCTGATTTAAATAAAATTTTTATACATTTTTTATATAAATATGATATTTTTAATTGTTTACATTATATATACAGAATTTTACAGGAGAAAAAAATGAATTTGTATACGATTTAAAAAAAATTATGCTATTTATTGGCATCTTTACAGATTTCATTAGTAAGTAATATTAAATCATTGGTTTCTTCTCGTAGATATTCGGAGGATGCAGAAGGTTGCAAAACTTCAGGATCGATGATGGAAGATAATGTGTTCATCATGAGGTATTCGTTATGATATGATGTTAAATCGTCTTTGTTGTTAAATGATTGAGGATTGAGAGCTTGAGAAAATATAAAATATTAAAATTTATATCAGTTTAAAATATTATTATAGTAATTGTAGAATAATTCTAACTATTTTAAAATTTTATATAGCCTATATATGTATAAAAATAAGGTGATTGAAGTAGAAAGCTGGCCATCATATATTATGAGTTTAACATACGTCAAACACTTAAATGGCCAGGTTTTATCTCAATCACCTTAAATTATTTTAAATTTTATCAAAATTTTCTCTATGTTATTAATAAGAAAATATAATTTTAATATATTATAATAAAATAATTCAGTAAAACTAATACTGTAGCATCTTTTTTTTAGTTTTTTTTTCTTTAAATGTATAATGAAAAATAATAAATAAATAAATTGATAGAAGTGAGTAAGTAATGATGCATAGAAGAAAAGTATTTAATAAACATTTGTCCTACTTGTTTTCTATGCTGAATTCTATATTCAATAACGCAATATAAAATTGTTCACTATTTTAGGTAAAAATAGCTTATATAATGATTATATTGCTTACATTTTTGCAAGCAAAATGATAATTTTCCAATTCATGCATTTGTATAGTTTCATCAACCATTTGTCTATTAAAATGCAAAAGAAAATAATTAATTACGAACTTTACGAATAGTTGTAGTCCACATCATTCCATATTCTTAAGAGAAAAATCTAAGATAGCGATACATACCTTCAGAAGAGATATAATCCGTATCCTGTTTTATAAAATTAGTTTTAATTATTTTATTAGATAGGCCGAATTTAATTTAACATTTAAATAAAATTATAAACTTACGAAATTTAACGTAAAACTATTTAAATTGTATTCTGTATGTTGGCGATAATCGGAATCATTCTCATCCTTTATTTGTGGATATGGAAGAACGTATTCATACTGAATGTTTTTCTCGTTGTTATTTAAATTACTACATTCATTACTCATCCCGTTCAAAGTAGGGGGATTGTTAATACACGAGAGATTGAGGTGTTCTTCTGTTGGTAAAATACTTTCGAAATCCGAAACCATTGTTGTCGGTAATTGTGACGTATTATCTGATAAACGGATTAATTCTGAAAATATTACGATTATATTTTGATTATTCAATTTTTTTAATGTTATATTAACGTATCTATCTGATATCTCTTACCCTCAATATTTTTTAGACGATATCTTCTATATGGCATTGAATTAGAAACTTTGCCTAAAAATTCTATTTTGTTTGATAGTCTACAAAATGCAGAACGAAGTCTTCCTTTAGCATTAGTCCAATATCCATGCTTATTTGGTTTATAATTACCTTTCTTTTTGTCCCATTCCTATAATAAAAAAAAAAAAAGGGGGAATTAAAAATGGAATAGTTATTTTTTAGAACTACAGATGGCGATAAAAGTTAGAAGAATTTGTAAAACCTTTATATTTTACAGATTTATTTTAATTAAAATAATTATTAACTTATTTTTAAACAGCAATTTTAAAAACATTTTAATTAATAATAAATACTGATCTTACCGCGAAAACAATGAAATCTGTTTCGTTCCATTTTCTTCTCGATTTATGAGGCCAAAACATTACGAATGTTCCCGTATTTCTATTTTCCCATTTTAATGCATGACCAAAACTTTTGTCTTCCAGATTTGGAAAAATAAAATCTTCAATCAAAGATATTTTTCTAGATATCTGAAAATTAAATACTAATATACTTAGTGTCCTTGCGCGTACAGTAAACCCCCTATAACACTGTAGATAATTCCGTGTTATATGAATTCCGTATTG